>NC_056510.1:46826278-46850396 GCF_014905685.2 Nematolebias whitei | reverse complement strand
CCGCTCCATTGGGGATCTGGTGCTCTGGGACGGTCCACTCGGCAAGATCGTCGGGGGAATGCACCCAGATCTCTTCGAAGAAGCCACACTAGTAGCTCACACATCTAAGACTCATTTTGCCCGATCAATGAGAGTTACAGCAGTTGAGTACCAAGAACTCACCAAAAATTTAAATTTCTGCCAGTATCCTGACCATCTCAAGACCCAGTCCAATACAACCACCAGTAGCAAAGACTTCCTCAAGTGGTGGAAATGGGAAAGTATTGGAGCTGCATGTGAGCCGACATGTGGTGGATGTCATTGTGGAAACTGCCAGCCAGGGGGGAAAGAAATGACTCTTGTAGAAGAAAAAGAGATGGAGATCGTAAGAAATGGACTGACGTATGTGACTGGAGATAAACATGGTGCCGAACCACACTGGCATACCAAGTATCCATGGGTTGTAGATCCAGCAACCTTACCAAACAATAAAAAGGCAGTTGAAACAACGTTCCTCAGAACAGAGAAACATCTGTCAAAAGAACCTGAGTGGAAGAAGACCTACACTTCGCAAGTCCACGAGATGATGTATCGCAGAGCTGCTATGAAGTTGTCCAAAGACATCCTGCTGAGCTGGACTGGACCAGTGTGGTACATCAGCCACCTCATTGCACCAAATCCACACTCTGTCTCTACTCCAGTGAGATTGGTGTGGAATAGTTGCCAAAAGTACAAAGGTCTCAGTTTGAATGACATCCTCATCAAAGGTCCTGACATCCTGAACCCAATTAGAGCTGTCCTGCTGAGTCTAAAAAAGTTAAATCTGGTCCTCTGGACAGCGCTCGTTCGCATGTATTAGCTCTAGAATTGCCACAGATATCCGAGTAACGGTTGAGCGGTCAAAGGAACCATAACTGATTTAATGAACCATTCGCAGTTTCACTTCACTTCCATCTTCTCGTGTGAACTTGATGTATTTATCCACAGAGTTGATGTGGTCAGTAAAATGTTGGACTTCCTGAGATTTAATTTTAACCCAGGTGTTGTCAACATACCTGAACCAATGACTTGGTGGTGTCCCTGAAAAGGACATCAAGGCTCTCTTTTCTACCTCCTCCATGTACAGGTTGGCAACAATAGGAGAAACTGGAGACCCCATAGCACACCCATGTTTCTGCCTATAATATTGCTCCCCATATGTGAAGTAGGTTGACTGCAGGCACAGTTTCAAGAGTTGACACAATTGTTCTGTGGAAAGCGTGGTCCTGCTGCTCAGAGTGGTGTCTGATTTTAATTTTAAACTGACCACTTCTACTGCATCATCAACAGGAATGCACCTAAAGAGTGATGTGACATCAAAAGAGACCATTGTTTCATCAGTCTCTATGATGACATCCCTCACCTTATCCACAAAGTCCATGGTGTTCTGTATGTGATGTTCTGAGCTGCCAACTTAAGGGATGAGTACAGACGCCAGATATTTGGAAACATTGTAAGTGATAGAGTTAATCATGCTAACGATTGGTCTTAAAGGTACACCTTGTTTGTGGATTTTAGGTAAACCATACAGACTAGGTGTGGCCTCCCCTGGGTACAGTCTGTGGTACAGAAAACGGTCAATAGCCTTGTCCTGCTCCAAAATTTTCAGGCAATCTATCAAATTCTTCTTGTAACCACTTCCTGGATCTCTTTTCAGAGGTTCATAAGTGTTTGTCACTAAGGAGTGTCATAACTTTCTCATGATAGACTTTGTGGTTCAAAATCACTATGCACCTTCCTTTGTCTGCTGGGAGAATGATGATGTTTTTGTCCTTGCTAAGAGTAGTGAGTGCGTCCCTCTCTTCTCTACTGATGTTGGAAGGTGGTGGTTTGGCATTGCTGAGGCAGGCTGAAACTTTGATTCTGAGCTGTTCTGCTTCAGCCTCTTTAATTTTGTTGTTGCGGATGGCTGACTCAGTAGCTGTGATCATCTCCACCAGAGGAATTCTACTTGGTGCAACCACAATGTTCAGTCCCCTGGCAAGAATCTCTGTCTCCGGCTGGGTGAGCTGTCTGTCAGATAAATTCTTCACCCACTTTTCTGTCTCCCTGACATGTAATTGACTACTGGAGTGTTGTCCTACACCGGATGTGTTGTTATTGGAATAGTGATGGTGTTGATGAGTTATTAGTAAGTTAAACTTGTTTTGTTGTCGAGTCTTGGACTTGACATGCTGTGCTAAGCGTGCCTGATCTGTACAGTCCAACACTTGCTGAAGTGTGGTCTGATCTAGACACATAGTTAGTTTCTGTTTAATGTGCTCTTCATTGGCCTTCAAGTCTTCAATAGTAAAATTGGTCTGTCTCACCCGTTCATTCAACAGCTGGGTCGGTGCCTTCTGAAGGATCTTGCTTTCCCGCTGACTGAAGATTTTAGTTCCAGGCTCTTGGGAATGATGCCACTTTGTCGACTTCTGAGGTTGAATAGCAAATGGTTCCTGTAGTCTGCCCTCTTCCTTGCTGTTTTCTCAAACTCTCTAACTAGTTTGAGGCAATTCTGGCCAAAGTGGTTCAAAATATCCTGATGCATGCTCAATAATCCAGGTAGAAAAATCTAAAAAAGTTAAATCTGGTCCTCTGGACTTTCAAAAAAACAAAACAAAGCAAAACAACAAAAAAATGTAGAAAAGTTTCGTCTCTCATCCTAGAGACTTCCTTAGTCTGAGGTGCTGTATTCAACTCATTCTCTTAAATAGCACCTTCTCAGAGTGGATCAACCAGTTTTGCTGCTGACAACCAAAACCAGCTGATCACATGCTCAAGAAGGACCATCAACCTAACAATGGATCATTAGCACACTGATGGCTGTTTACTATTCACAGAGGGCTGAGTGATACTAGCAATCACAGCATTGTAAGAGGGGGACAGTTGAACACGTAGGCCTCCACCCCTGTTTAACGATGGACCGTTTCTTTTCACAAAGATGGCCTCCTTTACTCCTCTCTCAAACCATCGTTCCTCTCTATCCAGGATGTGAACATCTTCATCCCTGAAAGAGTGACCGCTGGCCTGGAGATGAGTGTATACCGCAGAGTCCTGGCCTGATGATCTTGATCTTCTGTGCTGGGCCATCCTGTTGGCCAGTGGCTGTTTTGTTTCCCCGATGTAAGACTGATCACAACCCTCCTGACACTGAACAGCATACACAACATTACTCTGTTTGTGCCGGGGGACTGGATCTTTGGACTTTACGTGCACTTTATGCAGGAATGCACTTTATGTGCATTCCTGTTGATGATACAGTAGAGGTGGTCAGTTTAAAATTAAAAACAGACACCACTCTGAGCAGCAGGACCACGATTTCCACAGAACAACTGTGTCAACTCTTGAAACTGTGCCTGCAGTCAACCTACTTCACATATGGGGAGCAATTTTATAGGCAGAAACATGGGTGTGCTATGGGGTCTCCAGTTTATCCTATTGTTGCCAACCTGTACATGGAGGAGGTAGAAAAGAGAGCCTTGACGTCCTTTTCAGGGACACCACCAAGTCATTGGTTCAGGTATGTTGACGACACCTGAAATTAAAATCTACTAAAACTAAAATTAAATCTCAGGAAGTCCAACATTTTACTGACCACATCAACTCTGTGGATAATTACATCAAGTTCACACGTGAAGATGAAAAAAATGGCAAGTTGGCTTTCTTGGACTGTGAGATCTCAGTCTCTGATAGAGGACATTTGCAAACGGAGGTGTACCGCAAACCCACCCACACAGACCAGTATTTGCAGTTTGACTCCCATCACCCTTTGGAGCACAAGTTAGGAGTCATCAGGACTCTGTATCACAGAGCAGACAGCGTCCCCACTAGCTCAGGAGCCAGGCAGAAGGAGAAATCCCACACAAGACAGGCTCTAGAGCAATGTGGATATTCTAACTGGGCCTTCCTAAAAGCAGAGAAGAAACCCAAACAGGACTCCAGTCAGCTAACAAGTGAAAAGGAGGAACCCAGACCAGTGGTCATTCCATATGTTGAGGGAGTATCAGAGAAACTGAGACATTTATTTTCTAAACATAACATCCCAGTGGCTTTTAAACCCCAAAATACATTACGGCAAAGACTGGTTCATCCCAAAGATCCAGTCCCCCAGCACAAACAGAGTAATGTTGTGTATGGTGTTCAGTGTCAGTAGAGCTGTGATCAGTCTTACATCGGGGAAACAAAACAGCCATTGGCCAAAAGGATGGCCCAGCACAGAAGATCAACATCATTAGGCCAGGACTCTGAGGTTTACACTCATCTCCAGGCCAGCGGTCACTCTTTCAGAGATGAAGATGTTCACATCCTGGATAGAGAGGAACGATGGTTTGAGAGAGGAGTAAAGGAGGCCATCTTTGTGAAAAGAAATTGTCCATCGTTAAACAGGGGTGGAGGCCTACGTGTTCAACTGTCCCCCTCTTACAATGCTGTGATTTCTAGTATCACTCAGCCCTCTGTGAATAGTAAACAGCCATCAGTGTGCTAATGAACCATTGTTGGGCTGATGGTCCTTCTTGAGCATGTGATCAGCTGGTTTTGGTTGTCAGCACTAAAACTGGTTGATCCACTCTGAGAAGGTGCTATTTAAGAGACTGAGCTGAATACAGCACCTCAGACTGAGGAAGTCTCTCAGATGAGGGCCGAAACATTTCTACATTTTTTTTGTTGTTTTGCTTTGTTTTGTTTTTTTCAATGTCCAGAAGACCAGATTGAACTTTTTTAGATTTTTCTACCTGGATTATTGAGCATGCATCAGGATGTCCTGCTGAGGTTCTGAATTGGTGTCTACGCTGCGCTTGGTGACATCCGTAAGATGTACAATTCTGTCTGGTTGGAAGATCAAGAGGTCCACCTGCACAGATTTTTGTGGCGTGACACTGAAGATGCAGAAATAGAAGATTATGCTCTAACCAGATTCAACATTGGAGATAAACCTGCTGGTTGCATAGCCCAAGTCGCCATGCGAGACACTGCAAATTTGCCTTCATTCAGGCACTTTAAAGAAGAAAGGCGTGTGCTGGAGGAAGATACTTACGTCGATGACATCCTGATTTCACACAATGACCTTGAGCATCTGAAACGTCTCAGCCAATATCAAGCACATCCTAAAAGCTGGACAATTCTACATGAAACCTTGGGTCTACTCCAGTCAAACTGGGAAGAAAGGTTCCAAAAGTGAGGCAACCAAAATGGTCAAAACAGAGCCCATCACCATGATCCTGCCTAACCAGCTGACAGAAGATGACAACAAAGCTTTCGGCCTTGGTTACACCATCGACAATGTCAAACTCAATGTCATGGTTGCAGTGAACTTCTCAAAGTAAAAGAAGAAAATGCGTATTGGTCAAAACCTGCTCAGAGAAGAAGTCAGAAACCAAACCCCTGATCCACTCACCAGAAGAGAACTGCTGAGCCAACTCTCCAGCCTATATGACCCACTAGGCCTCGTGACTCCTGCCAAGCAAAAAGGTGCCATCCTGGTAAGGAGAGCTTTTCAAGAAGCTAAAATAAAGTACTGCTTAGAAGACAATTGGGACACCACCTTG
This sequence comes from Nematolebias whitei, assembly GCF_014905685.2. Taxonomy (NCBI): domain Eukaryota; kingdom Metazoa; phylum Chordata; class Actinopteri; order Cyprinodontiformes; family Rivulidae; genus Nematolebias; species Nematolebias whitei. The sequence continues at coordinate 46,844,850 of NC_056510.1, read as the reverse complement.
TCTGAAGGACTTCAAGAAGACTCCATAAACCTTCTAGAAGAGTATGCTAACCTGAGCCAAATCCAGTTTACCAGATCCCTAACTCCACCAGATCCCTGCACAGAGCCCATTGCCATTACATTTTCTGATGGAAGTAAGAATGCATATGGCACAGTGATGTATCTTCATTGGAACTGTACAAGTGGCATCGTGGTAAGACTGGTCGAGGCTAAAGCAAAGCTTACCCCCCTCTATCAAAAAGGTGATCCTGTGAAAGCAGAATTATGTGGAGCTGTTTTTGCTGCCCGCCTAAAAAACTACTTTCAGAGACACTGTCACATGAAAATCAAGAAGTGGTACCAATTTGTTGACAGTCAAACTGTACTGGGTGCAATCCAGCGAGAAAGCTATGGCTACCAAACAATCTTCGCAAATCGTGTTGCTGAAATCTAGGGCAGTACTGATGTCAACGACTGGTGGTGGATTCCTGGGCAGGTGAACATCGCAGACATCATTACCAGAGGGGCCACTCCTGAAGCCCTGACTGAGGACTCTGAATGGCAGTTAGGTCCAAAGTTTATCCAACTTCCTGATGATAAGTGGCCAAAAAGATCTGCCAAAGATGTTGCTGCAAAAGCTCGAGATAAAGTTGAAAAAATTCAGAAAAAGACATTTGCAGCCATCCTGACCAGAAGTCACTTGAAGGCAGCACAAGATACGGCCCATAAAGTGCCCAGAAGACCACCTGCTGGAGAGGTAGTTTTAAGCCTAGTTGATGAAAAACGCTTCAGCAACCTGAGAAGACTGATTGGGACCGTGGCGTGGATCTGGAGAGCAGCCAAAAAGTTCCTGAGAGTCAAGGTCGCAGATCAAGAAAAGTGAGAGGCAGTACCATCATTGGGGATCCTTTCAATCAATGAAATATGAGATGTGTTCCGAGATCTCTGTCTAGCAGCACAAAAAGGTGTGAACTTCCCTAACACCACAACAGACAGATTAGTCGTCTACAGAGACCAGATAAGTGGACTTCTAGTTTGTGGTGGTCGAATCCAGAACTTCAACGAAGACTGCAAAGCTGTTCCTCTTTTACCATTCCAAATCTGGATTTCCACCCTCCTAGCCAGAGAAGCACACAGCGAGGGACATTGTGGAGTGGCAGGAACCCTTCTGCGGATGAGGAAGAAGGCGTGGGTCATCAGGGGAAGAGTTATTGCCCGAAAGGTTGTGGACAAGTGTATCACCTGCAAGAAAACAAAAGCAAGAACCTGCAAGCAAATAATGGGAAACTTGCCTGAAGAGAGGTCAACTCCTGCTGTACCGTTTGAATTCACATCTGTCGACTTGTTTGGACCTTACCATGTGAAGGATGATGTCAGAAAGAGGGTGACAATGAAAGTCTGGGGTGTTATGTTTTGCTGCATGTCCAGTTGAGCCATTCATGTCGAGCTGGCAAACACATTATCTGCATAAAGCTTCCTGCTTGCTTACCAGAGATTCACTGCAGTCCGAGGCCATCCCCAAAAAATCTGGTTTGATCCTGGTACCAACTTCGTTGGAACAAAACCTGTATTAAAAGAGATGTACATTTACTTGAAAGAACAAAATCAAGAGTCAATTGGAGAATATGCTGCCAAAAATGAAACTAACTGGACATGGAAAATCCTACAAGCTGACTCGCCTCACCGGAATGGAGCTGCCAAAGCTGCTGTCAGAATCACCAAAAAAGCACTCCAAAGTCTTGGTAATGTAAGAGGCCTTACCTTTAGTGAATTTCTCACAGTACTCCATCTAGCTGCCAATCTTGTTAACGAAAGACCCATCGATGCCAGGATTCAGAGCGCAGAAGAGAGGATCCAGTGTATCACACCAAACACTGTTACTTGGTCGAGCCACACAAAATGGTGACTTCAAAAGTATTGACTACACCACTTACCCCTTCAAGCAACTCCAACAAGTGCAAAACATGGTCAACAACTTCTGGAAGTTCTGGAGCCAACTCGCTGGTCCAAACCTGTTTATTCGCAGTAAGTGGCACACTGCTGAAAGAGATGTTGCCGTTGGAGACACAGTTTGGCTCTGTGACCAAAATGCACTAAGAGGGCAGTTCAAGTTTGCAAAAGTTATCAGTGTGAATCCAGGTCCTGGAAATGTCGTCTGAGATGTTCATGTAAAAGTCTCTCCAAGTTCAAGTTTTTGATGAAGACCCCAAAACCTGTCGCCAGAGATCCCAAGTCAATTTGCCAAGATACCATACTGCATCGGGATGTCCGGCGCCTTGTTGTCCTTGTACCAGTCGAAGATCAAGTCAAGAGTGCCTAGCTCGCCTGAGAAGGTAGGACCTTTCTGTTGTAGTGAACTAAGCCTCAGGTCAAAACCTGACCCTGAAGACCTTCATGGGACAGAAACTGTTATTTCATTGATTTGAATCCAGAAATACAAATTAAGCTCATCCAGAGACTTTCTAATTGTATCCTGCACTAATCAATTGAAAGAACACTCTCTTTTTTATTACTATTTTTACAATGTCTTGATAATCCAAAAGTGTGTTTAGTTCAAACCATTTTAAATGTTGAAGTGAACTACTCATTTTAAATCAACTGTGAAACAGTATTAATGATTTTTTTTTTAATCCTCATTCAAAGTAGAAATCAAGTTAATGTCTGTTACAGAGTAATTATGCATTTTGATCTTCTGTCTGAAATGAGAAGTAGTGATGTCGGTCAAAAGTCAGAAAGAAGTTATTAGAACGAACTGTCATGTTTTTAAACCTCTCAGACAGAAATAAGAAGCTAATGGCGCCTGCGTCCCCCCACTTCGCCAAAATATTTCTCTGTCTGCTCCTAAACATTTTTCTGTCTGTTCCTAAACATCTCACTGTTTTTCTGACTCGTAGTAACCCTCTTACGTCACTAAAACCACAACCCTGTTGGCTCTTTCAACCAATCAGGACTTCCCAAATGGGACCGGAAACAGAACTCTTTAAAAGTCGACACTTCCTAGTTCCAGTGAGTTCTGGGAGCACAGGAGAACAGAAGTTCTGGGAGACATGAACCGAAGTTCCGAGAGAGAACAGACATACATCCTCATCCATCTTTTTCCTCTCCATTTAAACTCCTTCATTTCCCATCTTTAAAACTCTTCTATCTTGCCAGTAAAAGATAAGCTAAGCCTACAGTAATTAATCCAGATATCTTCAGATATGTCTGTGTTTTTAGCTGCAAGTGAGAAATCATGGCCGTGTAGTGAACTAAGCCTGAAGGTCAAAACCTTGACCTTAGGCACCATATGGGACAGGAACTGTCATTTCATTGATTTGAATCCAGAAATACAGGTTGACCCATCCTGAGACTTTCTTTCTTGAAAATTCAAGTGAAAGAACACTCTTTTTTTATTATCATTACTATTTTACAAATGTTTGATAATCAAAGTGTTTTAGTTCAAACCATGTTAGATGTTGTAGTGAACTAATCATTTTTAATTAACTGTGAAAACAGTAAAAATGATTTTTAATCCTCATGCAAAGTTAGAATTCATGTTAAGGCCTGTTACAGAGTAATTATGCATTTTCTGATTTTCTGTCTTTGAATGAGCAGTGTAAGTTTGGTCCAAGGTCGGAGTCGAACGCAGACCAGTTGTTGGAACGAGCTGTCGTGTTTTTACATCCTCTCAGACGTAAATAGAGAAGTTGGCAGCTGTTTTCCGCCAACCCGTCCAAACATTTCTCTCGTCTGTCTGAAAAACCTTTTCAATCTGTTCCATAACATTCTTGCTGTTTTCTGACTTCTAGTAACCTCTTACGTCACAAAACACACCCCTGTCTGGTCGATATTGACCAATCAGAAACTCCCAGATGACCCGGAAATAGAGCTCTTTAAAATGTCAGTACTTCCTAGTTTAAACCAGAGTCTCACAGAGTCTCAGAGTGTCTGGAGAGTGGCGGAGAGTGTCGAGAGTCGTTGCAGCTCCCGTGCTGGGAAACAGGAAAATCCTGACATGACCACAGAGCTCTTCCGAGTCTTATGGGATTATAACATCTTCCACCTCTGGGGGAACACTGACGGACTCCACTCATGTGAAGTCCGCTCGTGAGGTGAACCTGTGTCGGACGGAATACCGTCACTACTTCGGACGATTCACAGCTGTTCCTACGGAGACGCTGAAAGGGTGCGTTGAATGGACTTTCGTACCGGTGGGGACATCTCCAGGTAAAAGAGTTGATTCTATCACCTAAGTGTACTGGGGAAGAAGCTGAGAAGAGCCCGGAGAGTTTCGTTTCTGGTGCCGACATAAACAAACCCCCTCACCCATCTTTTTCTCCCTCTAAACTTCATCTTCCATCTTTAAAATTCTTCTATCAAGTAGAAATCACTCCAGATATTTTAGAAATGTCTGTGTAAAGTTCTCATCCACCGCCGTGTGGATAATCAAAATTGTACAGTTTGCTAAACTAGCCATGTTGTTATTTTTCATATTTTGCCAATTAATGTAAATGTGTGATGTGTTAAACTTGATTATGTTAATAAATGACCCACTGTCTTGGTGAGTCAAAGATAATTAACGTTTCCGTCCACATTTTATTAGATTCAATGCACGTACATTATACAGTCCAGAAAAATGAAAGAATCTGTTTAATTGATGAATATATCTCATGCATATGTTCCTCTACAGCCGTATGATTTCTCATTGTAAAACTCATTAATTAAGCTGTGTTATTGCGTTCAATCAGAATAATCAAGTGTACAATGTTTGATGTTAAATTTTGATTCTGTTAATAAATGACCACATTCATTTTGATGGGTCAAAGAAAGTGAATGTCTCACGTCACTGATTAGACCATCTCCACACAATACTTCTAAGCACAAGATCACTTAGTCCAGAAAAATGAAAGAATCCGTTTAAATTAAGTATAATATCATGTATACTTAGTCCAGATATTATAAAATGTAAGAGAGCACCCCTGAGCTAAATCCATCTCTTGCTCTCTCACTACACTGTGTATCACCACATAAAGATCGAGTGGGAGGTGTCACGGCAACCTGGCGCCGCTCACACCGTGCACGCTGCACATACTGTGCACGCGCTCTTCACACGCTCTACATGGCAGCGCGACTGTGAGCGCTAAGCAGGTGCGCTTAATCAAATCAGCTGACGGCTTGTACTGACACCTAAAAACAACGGCAAACCAGCCGCTCGGTTGAGGGAAAAAAAAGCACAGCGAGCAGGGCATGCGGCAGCAGAGACAGAGACTTGAAACCTGTGAGGAAAGGGGACTTTAAACTTAAAGGACTATAGGTAAGCTCATTGATTGGAGTTTTAGAGGTGCTTTTTGGATCTGTTTGCTTTGAGTAGAGGAAGACAAAATTTATTTGAGTAATCACTGAATGTGGAAATGTTTGTTCTATATAATTGTTTTACATAAAATATAAGTCTATTCAAGTAATTATTAAATATTTATATGAGCGTTTGTTATAAAAAATTGTAACAATGTATTTAGACTAATTTATTTGTGTTTTCTGTTTGAAGGTTTTTCACCTGATTAACTGACCACCTGATTAGTTGTAACCACTGTTTACCAAATCAACTGTATTATCTGTGCAACTGGTGGAATTAAAAATGGAATGCTGAGGGAAAAAGGAAGTCTGGTCCCAGTCTGTCAAGTGGACACCTCACAGTAACTGCAGAGAAACTTGACACTATTGCAATAGTGTCAAGGACACGTATGTTTCATTTATTAGGTTGAGCAGGTTTTCTGTATAAAAACATTATAAACTGTAGGTGTCAAAGCTGTGTTTAATCTTTGGATGATACTAGATGGACTAAAGGACATTTTCACAAATTATTGTCTGTAAACACAGTTCAATGTGACATTCAAGAACGCAGGTTAAAGTTCTATCATGTAAAGAAGAAGACCAGAAATGATGCTGGCTTCTCTTGACAAAACATTGTTTAAAATGGACTTAAGTTAAGAGGAAAACTGTTCTGTGGTCAGACAATTCGAAAATGTATAATTTGTTTATGAAAGAAAAACCACTGGAATTATTTTGGACGCCATGTTTTCTGTAAAAAACATGGAAGGAACATGCAGTCTTCAATCAGAAAACACGTCTAAAGACTGCTTTTCTTATGGTATGGAGGTGCATTAGTGCATCTGGTATGGGCAGATGGACCACCAGGAAATGGTCATAGGGCTGTGCAGGCTGCTCAAACAGACAAGGAAAGAAACCAAACTTGTCCTTTTATCACATACCTTTTGATGAGGACCGAAGATGGCGATGAATGTCAGCCATCAACTGTAAAGACTGGCAGCTGATGTGGCTAGAGGCCACTAATGGTGTTCAAAACAGCTGATACGGGCCACCTTAGTTCAAAAGATTTATTGGACAACAAATTACAAGTATTCAGAGTTCATAAAATCAATTACATGTATGCATACAGGAGCATTTACCAAAACCGACCTGATCAGATGAGTTCTCCCAGCAAATGCTGCTCTTTCCCTGTCGTGTCTGGACCTTATCACAGATTTGAGCAATCAGGCTCTCTGATTGGTTTAAACAACCCGTTGCCATGGTTACGGGGCTCTTCTGCTTTGCCAGATATGCCCTTCAGGTTACATTCCATAGATAAAGAATTTTATTGCTCTTTGTTAGTCAAACTCTCTGGTGTTTTGCTGTGAAGATTCTCTCATCTAAACTGATAACAATTGTTAAACGATTAAATGCTACTTTCTATTATCTTACTAATTTTACTTAGTCAAACTATATTAAGTCTAAGTTAGAGAGATGTGTTCTAGATTATTTTATGTTAATCAGTCCCTCTGTGTGTGGGTGTGTGTTAAACATTCAGTGGGGGCTGACCCTCCCAGTGAGCAAGCAGACTTCTCCTGCTGTAGTTAAACAGTATCTCACCTGACATTGGGCCCGTTGTGATTCGCTTGTAAATATATCAAAATGTAAATTTCTAAGATTGTAAATATATAAGATTGACCCTAACTAGTGTAAGATTATATATAAAGGTAAAATAGTTAGAATTAGTAAACATTTTCTATAAATATAGTTCAACCCTGGAAGAAAGACACACACACACTTTGTATAACATGACATTTGAATGCTTGATAGGAAATATAAAAAGGTATAAAAATATGAAATCCAACAATCCCTCTTTTGATCTCCCCATATTCATGGGAGATCACCCCTTTTTGGATTTGTCCAGATGGAAGTGACCCCAACTTACTGCAACCCTCCAGGGGTCCTGGACCAGACCCCTGGTTCAAACCCTTCAAAACCTGTAAAAATACCAAATGCATAAGCCTTTATAAAAATACAAAAAACTACAACACTCCTAGTAAAAGATAAATGCCCAACACACTAGAACAGGGGTGCCCAACCTTTTTTGAACCAAGAGCTACTTTTGAAGTTGGCAATTTGCCGAGAGCTACTCGTCCAGTCTCATTATCAACAAACATAATTTTTCACCAATCCCTACTCCTCACTTCTTTAAAGTAAATAAAACAGAACGTGATGTGTCTATAGGAGACAACTTTTTATGCAAGCTGTATAAAATAAATGTGTCTCTACCTTAGTGGGACTTCTAACACTGAGAGGAGGAGGCCAGGGTCTCATAAGATGGGCAGTATGAGGTGGTTGTGAGGCGCAGGCAGGTCTCCAGATGATCATCATTCATTGTGGATCTGTTTTTGGACTTGATGATTTTCATGTGTGAAAAAGCAGACTCACACAGGTAGGTAGATCCAAAAAGTGCTGTTAAGTTCAAAGCACATCTTCGGATGTTAGGATACTTTTCTTCTGACAGCAGACTCCAGAACTCTCCATCCACGCCAGGTGATGCTCTGGATTTGATCCCAATGTCATTTTGCAGACTCAACACCTCATTTTCAACACCAGAGCTGTCCAGCTGAAACACGGACACCAATTTGGACACAATGTCATCCACATCAACATTTCCAAAAGGATAACACATGTAGCTGGTAACAGGCTCGATGGAGGAAAAGTCAGTAAATCGTCTCTCAAATTCTGCTGAGATGCTCTGAACCTGCTTAGAATAGTGTGCACTGTCCAGTTGTGGGACCTCTTTCCCTTGGCGCTGTAGCTCTGCCTCCATGTGTGGGAAGTTTCGCAGGTCCCTGCTTTGCAGCCGACTTGTGAGCAGTTGCAGCCTGCTTTTGAAGGTGCTCACAGAACTGATCATGTGGATTATGTTTTTGTCCTTTCCCTGAAGCTCCAAATTCAGTTCATTGAGCAGGCTGGTGAGATCTGTGAGGAAGGCTAAATCCAAAAGCCACTGGGTGTCCTCTAGTTTTGAATGTTCACCATGATCTGACAGCTTCAGAAAATCCCTGATCTCAGGCAACAGCTCACTGAATCTGTCCAGAAATTTACCTCTGCTTAGCCACCTGACGTCCATGTGCAGCAGCAGGTCTGTGTGGTCTGCTCCTGCCTCCTCCAAGTGAGCCCGGAACAACCTCCTCTGCAGACTCCTGGCCCTTATAGAACACACAGTTTTCATGGCAACATCCATCACTTCCTTCATGTTTAAAATCTTCCCACACAGGGCCTGTTGGTGGATGATGCAGTGATAGTGCAAAATGTCTGGGAAAGCATCATTCTGCTTGCAGAGTGCAACAAATCCACTGGTGTGACCAGTCATTGCTGGAGCGCCATCAGTTGTTATAGAAATTAGTTTAAAGAGGGGCAAGTTGCTTTTATTAACAAACTCCATAAACACATTAAAAATATCTTCTCCTCTTGTATGTCCCTTCAAAGGCAAGATGGTGAGCAGCTCCTCTTTTGCACTCATGTCTGCAAAGGCCATTCTGATAAAAACACACAGCTGGGCTACATCCACCATGTCTGTCGACTCATCAAACTGAAGAGAGAAACACTCACATTGTTCCACGTCCTTTTTTAGCTGCTCCTCCACATCCACAGCCATTCCCTCACATTGCCGTGTCACTGTTTGTCTGGACAACTGCACGTCTTTAATAGCAGCTACGATCTCACTTTTATTTTTAAAATCATGAAAAAGCGCATCTGCAGCCTCAATAAACGCTTCTTTCATAACTTGTCCATCGCTGAAAGACTTCTTATGTTGAGCCAGGATGCGGCTAACACGGTAGGAAGCTATCGTAGCAGCTTTACCTTTTGTGCTGGGCCGAGTGAAGACTGATTGCTGGGCTGCAAGCTTGTTTTTTAGCTCCCGCACTTTCTGAGTCCGTAAAGAACTTTTAAGAGGGAAATCTGTCTCAAACTGTTTGTACATCGTCTTGAAATGCCGCTCCAAGTTACACATTTTGGGTAAGGCAACGCTCGAATTACAGATGAGGCAAATGGACTTCGAATTAGAATAAACAAAAAAATACTCCTCCTCCCACTCTGTGTGAAAATAATAAGTTTTCGTTTGCTTGTTCGCTAGTTTTCCATCCATGTTTTCTGAGCACCGACATTACTCCACTACTGAGCCTCAAGTCTCGTGAGAGCACTGTGTCACCGCACCCAAAACTCACGAGACTATGTCTGTGAGAATACAAGTCAAGGCTTCGCGAGCGACTGGTTGGGCACACCTGCACTAGAATAAGTAAAACTATCCTAATTCCAAAATTGACCTCCTGTTAAACCACCTTTAAAATACCTCGTGGGATTTTAGAATGATGAAATGCCCAATTGAATGGAGTAAAATTTTGAATAGTTAAGAGTTTCCACTTGAGTCCACGACCCTTCTCTGGTTGTTTTTCAGAATGACTGAAAGGAAAGACAAGACACTCATATTAAACAAGAAAAAGACAACATCCTCAATTTAAACAGGACTATCTAGCAGGTCTTCAGTTCTTGAGCTTGCGGTGGGAGGCCTTGTTCGTCCACAAGGGTCCTTTTGGTGCTCGGCGGGATTCGGCCCGCGGAGATATCTTCATGTAAAGTCCTCAGAACCTTTATCAGTCTGATCAGACATTCTAAATGACGTGTGTGTGCATTGGGACAAAACTAAAATCGAAATCAGTTTGATGCGTCTTCTGTTCTTCACGGTCAGGGCTGGTAATCTTCCGTCCTTATCCGTTCCACCTGACTGACCAACTTAGGCAGAGCGGAGACTTCTTCTCCAATGTTTGATACTGCCTTTTTCCTACCAGAACAAATGGGGCAAAGGGTGAGCTCCCACGAAGGTCCTGTCACCTCCTCCAGGTGTAGCGGGGAGCTGTCCTCCTGATGTTTCCAGCAGATCAGCCTCCATCTGGTCCAGCGATCGATTCAGCTCCTCTGCAGGGGCGCACTGGTTGTGGTCGTAACAGGTGTCCCTCTCCTTCTGGAGAACGATGGCGTGCGATGTTCTCTCCACCACCTGGTGGGGTCCTATCCCTCTTTTCAGCAGGACCCAGTCCGGTGTGATGGTCCATAGTCAATCTCCTCGGTCATAGATTCTCCCTCCTGATGAGAAAAGCTGGACACCAAAGCTTGTGAATTGTTAAACACCCTGTATGGCCTTTTGATTATTTTATCTCTGGGATCCATGACCCATTTGTGGGCCTGGAAAAAATGACTGTGGTTACTTCTTAGTGAGTAAAACCTGTTTCTTAATTATGGGACACCCTGATGGTTATTATTGCTACTGCTAGTGTGTACTCTTACACTGTAATGTTATAATAAAACAGAACTTGTAAAACTGAAATAAAATGCTATTCTTACATTCATCTATACACTTGAAACTGAAATGAGGAACATACTGGACTTCTCCAGGGATACCTGTGTACTCTCGTCCCGTCTTTCACCCTTCCAAGCCTTTGCAGTCAACAGGTCTACCTACAATAAGCAAAGTTAAACATACACAACAACAATGCACAACAACACCCTACAATAAGCAATCCCCCACGCCAGCCTCCCTCCTCCTGGAGTCTGTGGAAGCAACTTCATTAAATCGCTTGCGCCAACTGCATCAATCAAAATACAATATAACCTTAAAAGTTTAAACAACTGACATATACACTGTGGAAACAAGAGGAATTTAATCTTCCCTCCAGGTACCTGTCTGTCGTCACCTTCTTAAAATAATTGCTTAAGTCATTTTTTTTCAAAAATGATTTTTTTGCCTAAATCATCTCTTCATGATGCTGGCCACCTCTGGTAAAATTGCCTACTTCCTCAATTAAACAGATCATGCCATTCTACCCCTTTTGTATAATTGCCTATGTCAAGAGTGTGACCTAGGCAGTTTTATTTTGCCTAAGTCACCAGACAAATTGACTTAGGCAATTTTAGAAGTTTTTCAAGATGGCGGATGATTCAAGGAGACGAAAATTATACACAGCTGCTGAAGCTATTTCCAAGATTCAGGACTCTTCCCATGTTGGTAAGTGAAGATGTTTACTATAATATACACTAGGCTATCAAAATTGCATAAAATGTGATCTTTTGTGAAAATTTTAGTTTAGGAAGCTAGCTAAAAATGCTCTGTGATAGATAGTGCCTGTGTTGCTGTATTTAGAGGCAACTTGCAGACCATTTTGGGAATCCACAATGTATCTTAATACAATTGACCTCAAAGGCAATTCATGTTTGTCAGAATAATCACAAATTTTTGAAAGGTTTGAATATTTTTTTTTCCATTTTGGTAGGAGATGCACTTGATATTGATGACACCAGTCTGTCCTCATCTACTGAGACTGACAATGAGACCATCAATAAAGAGATGATGCAGTATGTTGATAATGTTTCACCATCTGCTCCCATGGATAAAGTTAAAGATGCCAAGCAGACACATCCATACCAAGAAGAGGTGATGTCAAATGATGATGGTGATGATGTCATTCAAGATCCGGACTATACCCCAACCTGTGATGAGTCCTCTTCTTCTGAAGATGAAAACAGCTTATCTATGGTGGCAACAACTTTAGAACAGCAGAATGAGGATGTTGAATTAAAAGATGCAGGCAAAAAGAAAAGAAATAAACACCTCAGTCCAAGAACATGGAAGCAAAATAAATCCAAGCAGAAACGTCTAAAAGGAATTTCATACAAGAGCAAAAGTGGCAAAGAAATAAGTGCAAAGACTATGGGTCCTCCCTGCAACTCCAAGTTCTGTCAGCGAGTCTCAACTCGAGACTGCCAAGTCCTTACAGAAGAGCAGCGGCAGTGGGTATTTGACAAGATTTGGGCAATGAACACCTGGGAAGAACGTCGGTTATATGTCACCACTTTGGTCACAAAGACTAGCATAAAGCAAAAAAAAAGTTACTGAGGGATCCCGACGCAATTCATCATTTACCTACCAACTGAAGCTTGAAGATGGAACAAGGGTTAAAGTGTGCAAGGCACTTTTTTCTTCTACAATTGGTCTCCCTGAAAGAACCATTACAAAATGGCTGGATGACCACATCAACCCTGAAAAACAAGCAGAAGTGCCATCAAAATCTGGACCCAAAAGTGGCAGGCATACAAAAGTTGAAACTGATGTCAAGGATTTCCTTAAGAACTGGTTGAGGGACCTGCCCAGTGTTGACTCACACTACTGCAGAAGCACAGCTACCTACAAAGACAAGAAGTTCCTTTACCAAGGCACAACCATCTCCCAACTACATCGTGAATATGGACAGGCAGCTGCAACTGCTGGAGTGAGAGCTGTTGGAATCCAATATTTCACAGCTGTGTTCCATGAGGAGAACTACTCCATATTTATTCCAAGAAAAGATCAGTGTGATGTTTGTGTTTCATTCAAACATGGAAATATCAGTAAGGCTGCATACGACGCACATGTCACCAAGAAGGATGAAGCAAGGCAAGAGAAATCTAGGGACAAGGATTCTGCTGATGAAGAGAAGTCCGTTTGGACAATGGACTTGCAAGCTGTGCTACTGTGTCCAAAAACCCAAGCCAGTAGCCTGTATTACAAAACAAAACTGCAGGTCCACAACTTTACCCTTTTCAACTTGAGATCAAAGGAAGGCTACTGCTATGTTTGGGATGAATCACAAGGTGACCTCTGTAGCGAGGTATTTGCACATCTTCAGTATCATCATTTTGAAGGTGTGATCAAAGGCCATCCAGACCTCAAGGAGATCATAGTGTGGAGCGACGGTTGCGGTTATCAGAATCGCAATACATGTGTAGCAAATGCATACTCTGAGCTCGCAAGGAAATATGGGGTGCTAATAACCCAGAAATACCTTCTTGCCAGTCATACACAAATGGAGTGTGACAGTATGCATAGTACTATTGAAAGAAAATTAGTTGCAGATATCTTCACCCCAAGAGACTATGTCGTTGTACTCCAGACTGCAAGAATCAGGCCATCACCTTACTATGTGAAAGTGCTCAAGCACGATGAGTTCCTGAAGCTGAATGGATCTTACTTCTTCAGCATCAGACCAGGCAAAAAAGTTGGAGACCCGACTGTGCATGACTTGCGGGGTCTTCAGTTTAGCAGTGACGGCAAGGTCCATTTCAAGCTGTCCTTTTCAGAAGACTCTGTATGGGAAGAACTGCCACAAAGAGTGCAGGAACCAAATGGGCCAATGGCATGGATAAGTTTGTTTCCATGTGCTCTACCAATCAAAGAGAGAAAGTTCCAGGACCTCCAGTCAATGAAACCCATCATGCCTGTCGAGTGTCATCACTTCTTTGACAATTTGCCACACTAATAGGCATCAGACAAGAACCCAGCAAAGAGCTGGAAGGAGAAGTGGAAAAATGCACATGCCTCCTCAGCATTATGTTTTGTTAGTTTGTGCTGTAAAATTGCCTAGGCCACAAAGGCATGTTCAAAAATTTGCCTAAGTCATTTAATTCTGTCATGTTCCATGTTTGACTGACCTTGCTGTTTGTATGTCAAAAGACATCTGTTGTTACAACTTTTTTGATTAAAATTGTTCGTAAATATCATTTATTCAACAAATGGTTCAGTTTTTTGTGTTTCCTGAAAAATTGCAAAAAATGACTTAGGCAATTATTTTAAGAAGGTGACGCTGTGCTAGAGAGGGGAAGAAAGAGCAAGGAAGAAAAAGAGAGAGAAAAAATGTGGTTAAAATACTTTGTTCATGAAACCTTTTATTAGCCCAATTAAACTATTTAAGTCCAGTCCAGTCAGTCAAGTCAGTGGTGTTTAAAAATACCGAATCACCCCATTTCCCCTTAACCTTTGCTCAAATCTCCTTCAGTGGTCCGTGTTTTGATGCTAGGGGCGTCCCCCTTTTCTGGAATCTGTACACATTACAACAAAGAAAGAGAAAGATACTTTTGTTAAATCGATATATACAAGTGCAATGTCGTTTTGTAGGCTTCTGATTTATTCCACTTTTCAAATGTCAATGTGATTATCCTAAATGATCCTTTAAACGCTTCAAACTTACTATTGGCTTTTTGCTGTTCATTTAAATATAAAACCCTAAGAAGTTATTTTTGTATATTTTGTCATGATCTAATCATTGTATGAACTGTTTCCTGCTAAGAGCAGCCTTCACCTTCCCCCTCTTTGAAACAGTTTTCTGTTTCAAATCTGAAGTATTACCGGTCGTAATATACTAACACCCAGTCTGAGTATTAGTTTCAGAAATATAAAATATGGTGTAGTTTTTAATCTTCCCCTACTGTTATTCAATCCAGGGTTTGCAAAAAAAATATCCAAATATAATCCAAGCTCTCATATAATTTTCCAAAGAGTTAACCATTAAATAAATTTCATCCCTTGTATCAAACCAGACCCACCAAATGAGCTCATTCAAGGCAAAGACAATCATTTAGTATTATTTTAGAAAACATTAGTGAACTCCCTCAGAATCAGGTCTTAGGTACAGGTTTCTCTGGAACGAGACTTCGTGACCTGTATAAATGAAAAGTTAAAAAGTCAATATTATGCTCAGGGGTGGGGAGCATTATTCATCATCCTATTAGGTTTATCGGTAATAAAACAATTTTCATCTCAGAGCAATTGGAAAAGGGCAAATCATCTAGCACCCCCACAGTAGTATTTCTGTGTCATGTTTTGTCACCTGTCTTAAAATGAGCCTATGTGAGTGATTATTATCAAAGCCAACTGCAGTTTTGATCCAGACCCCAAGGCGCTCGGATGACCATCACCGACCAAATGTGGGGTTGACACCTCCGTCAGGCTGCAGCTGTTGTTAGTGACCTTGGACAGATTGACCACCAGCTTTTCTTTCAGCCTTTCAGTCTTCAGTTTGTCTCCCTTTGTCTGGAGACCAGTTCAGCTTTGTGCAGCAGTTCATATCTCAGCATACAGCAAGACTTGACTGGATGTTCCCGCTGTTAACAAACTCCAGGACCCCCTCTGGACAGTTAATTCAGTTCGTTGTTGGACTGATAGATCTTTGCTTTGAAAAGTCATATTGTTTGGCTGACAATTTCTTTGTTGTTGTGTCAGTGGTGCTCGACTGACAGCTTCTCTGAACCGTCCCATTGGTCAGTTTTCCCAGACCCAACTTCAGCGTCCACCGGAACACATCTGGTATCCGATCCGGCACCCGGCACTAGAGGGTCATGATCAACCTCAGATGGATGCTGTATGTATCTGAAGACTACCTGTCTGTTTTGTGGGCCTAGCCAGACTCACCTCCCCAATCCACAGCTCTGTCTTCTCAGGCTGCTGAGAAGGAAAAATAAACAATCCAATTATTAAAAGTCTGATTCAACATTCATCTGTTATTAACATTAATCATCTGATAGCAAGTTCTATTCTGGGACCACAGCGTTTACCTTCAACCGAGTCATTCTGGTGTCCTGAATTGCACAACAGATGTTTTAACCACTCACTTACATAAAAGTGAAAACTTTCATTAAACACTGCACAATCCAATTCTTGACGCCTACTGCAAAAAATATTCCATTCAAAATGTCTTCCATCTTTTAGAATATGTATTTTGACTATGTCCACACTTCAAGACATCACAGAGACCATTAGCATTGCACAAAACGTCTACATGCACCTTTATTCACAAATCACAACTACTTAAACTCACCATGTACTCCACTCTGTTCTCCTTATGCACTCATAGGACCTGTGTGAAATCTAAATATGTTTAGAGTCATTTCATTTACCCACTAGAATTGTTGTTTTCCCACAAATAACCCACTTCAGGTAGCTCTTAGAAGGGAACAGCTCCTAAACTCTAAACAACATTTTCAATATGTGATGAAGTCCTTTAGACTGATTAATTTAACCCAAGCATTTCAATTTGTGTTTAGTTAAGAGTTTCTTTGACCAGGATAAATTTTTCATTTTATAAGTGTCAAGGATTTTGTTTATTGCTTATTTTACATTCTGTCGTGATATAGTTGAATTTATTAACTGATTTTATTGTCAATCCCAAGAAGAAATTTTGGCTAATTTGTTTACAATGTGTCCTTCAGAAATGTTTAAACTTAATTTGACCTGTTTATGATGTTTATTTGTCCTGCTTCCTTCGGCTTTTCCCTTTTCAGAAGTCACCACAACGAATCATCCTCCTTATTTCCTCTTAGGCCTTCGTCAGACCTACGCCTCACTTCTTCCAAGACCACCCCTACTCCATTTCTCTTTCTATCCACACCCTGATAAAACAGTTTGAACCCAGCACCACTGCCGCGAGCCTTGCTGCTCTTCCACTTGGTCTCTTTGACACCTCAACCATCTACCTTCCTTCTCTGCATCATGTCAGCAGCTCTCTGTCAGCAGCTCTCCACCTTTGCCTGTCTGTTCAGTACGTTTGTTATCAATTTACCTCTGTCCCTCGCCCGCTTAGTGAGTGACTGTCTGCCATCTTCATCCTCCCACACAGCGAGCTGCTCCAACAATACCTCTAGCTGACTCCCTCCGACTCTATCTCTCGGTTAATTACCGCTCGTACACGGGATGTCCCCCTCTGGCCCTCTGGCCTTGAGTTTCAAACCACTGCTGCAGATCAACTGTTCCAGAGGTCACTGCCTCCTCCTTTACCTCTGACACTGATTGAACACACAAATGTTTTTCGACCTCGCTCTCTTATCCCCGTTTATGTCTGGCCTCCGACAGCTGTGGTCTAATCAGCTGCTGATTATTCTTCCTGTTTTAAACGATGTATTACGTTTCTATCCCAACGTTCAGTGACTGAAAATGGCATTCAGATCTCCTCCTGCAAGATCACACCTAAAGTAAGGGCATTAAATTTCTCCAACCAGCGGCCTCCACCCTGAACCTGCGGTGGCAATTTCTCTGTTATCGACTCCAAATCACGTATATGAAATGGCTTATAGCGTGACACATCACCAGTCAGTCCCTGAGTACTCAGTAACGGAAGTTGACTAATAACAGTGAAACCTCTTTCTATACCTTTCTATACCTGATACTGCGTCCTCCCCCTCATGAACCTGAGCAGACGTGACCTGGACCATCATAAGCCCATCTGTCTGGCTGCCTCCTCACTCTACCTGATGTTGTCCCACGTGTCCGCACCCCCTCATCATCCTCTACTAGTCCTATCAAAGTACCCTCAATAAACACAGTGGTGTGTTTATCACCCGGGCTGCTTGCTCGCGTGCTCTCCATCCGCCGTGGAGTCTTATAGCTTTGTGTTCCGCTAGGACCTGGACCCTCTGCTAAAACGCCTCCTCTGTCGCTACCACGTGAACCACTCTTCCAGCGAGCCTTCCTACATTCCTCCTCATCACGTACAGATAAGTCATTAAGAAACCGCTGTCGTCTTTGTGTAGTCATTCTACTACTAAATCCCCCTAAGTCATTCTCCAGATTGCTACCTTCCTCTGAATCAGTCTCCTCAAATGACAGTCTGCCTTTATGAACCTGCAACACCGGATAATTGCCAGCAAGTGGCGCTGTTGGTACAGTCACGTCTGTCATATAAGGTGGTGGTCCACCCGTGTCTGTTTGACCCAAGTTTTATACACTTTGATACAATAAAGCTAATTGTTTATACATCTCTTGGATATCGCCGCGTTTTTCTAATTTCTTCTGAAGCCTCTGACGTCTAACAAATGACTTGCAGGTCAGTAAATCTTCGTTAAGCTCCTGAATTTGTTTATTCTGATCTTTAACCTTGTCTCAAGCAATTTGTGTGAGAGTGGATGATGTCCCAACATCAGCCTGGACCAGCTGAAGCAAAAGGCTCTCTAATGACTTGTAGTGAACTTGACCTAAGGTCAAAACCCTTGACCTTAAGAACCTTGTGGGACAGAAACTGTCATTTCATTGATTTGAATCCAGAAATACAGGTTCACCCATCCTGAGACTTTCTTTCTTGAAAATTCAAGTGAAAGAACACTCTCTTTTCTATTATCATTACTATTTTACAAATGTTGATAATCAAAGTGTTTTAGTTCAAACCATTTTAGATGTTGCAGTGAACTAATCAATTTTTATTAACTGTGAAACAGTATAATGATTTTTAGTTGCCTCATGCAAAGTTAGAATTCATGTTAAGGCCTGTTACAGAGACATACTCCCCGTACGGGCCA
This sequence comes from Nematolebias whitei, assembly GCF_014905685.2. Taxonomy (NCBI): domain Eukaryota; kingdom Metazoa; phylum Chordata; class Actinopteri; order Cyprinodontiformes; family Rivulidae; genus Nematolebias; species Nematolebias whitei. The sequence continues at coordinate 46,826,425 of NC_056510.1, read as the reverse complement.
CCAGTATGTCGATGAACAGATGCTGAGATATATTCATCAATTAAAACGGATTCTGTCATTTTTCTGGACTGTATATAAACGTGCATTGAATTTAATAATTTGTAACGTGAGACGTTATTTATCTTTGACCCATCAAAATGAATGTGG
>NC_056510.1:46821809-46826178 GCF_014905685.2 Nematolebias whitei | reverse complement strand
TCGGTCAAAAGTCAGAAAGAAGTTATTAGAACGAACTGTCATGTTTTAAAAACCTCTCAGACAGAAATAAGAAGCTAATGGCGCCTGCGTCCCCCCACTTCACCAAAACGTTTCTCTGTCTGCTCCTAAACATTTCTCTGTCTGTTCCTAAACATCTCACTGTTTTTCTGACTCGTAGTAACCCTCTTACGTCACTAAAACCACACCCCTGTTGGTTCTTTCAACCAATCAGGACTTTCCAAATGGGACCAGAAACAGAACACTTTAAAAGTCGACACTTCCTAGTTCCAGTGAGTTCTGGGAAGTCATCACGACTCCTAGTGGACGTCACTAACAGTGTCTGGGTTAAAATAAAATAAGGTTATACTGCCACCTTCTGCCGGAAACTCGATATGACAGTTTCATTTCGTTTTTAGGATTTTGGTGAAATTGAACGTTTTTATTTCTTTAAAAAAGCATTTTTGAGTTAATAAAATGGTGCTCAAGCGTGGTTTATGCTGCTGTCTTACATATAAAAAGTGATTAAAGTACTTATGCCCAGAGAGGCGTTTACTAGAAAATTCTTCATTTAATGATAAATCTTGTAAGGTGCTAAATGAATTTTTCACAACTTTTTGAAGATACAGTCACAAAATAATCTCAGAGCTAATCAGTTTACTCATTTGCTGAAAAGAAAATACACGTTTAATTGCTAAAACACTAAATAAAAGTAAATATAACAGAAAAAGGAAACTTTTCTGATTTGTTTTACGACCTAAAACACGACATCTTCCTATTTATTTTTTTTAAATAAAAGATGATGGCGGAGACAGAGGTAAACATTGACCCTTCAGACTCCCAGTCAGAAGATGAAAGTCAACAAGATGACATAATCTAGGGAGCCTTACATATTTTAACAGACCCGGTAATTGGTGTAACATTAGACAGGATGGATGAAACTCAAAAAGCTGAAGAGCTGAGAAGTTTAGCAAAAGGAGCCACGGTAAAAGAGAATAAAAAACAGAGCCTTGAACGGTTACCAAAACTTTCTGTGCTGCTCAAAGACAGATTGGACCAAGAGGTTGAATGAAATGACGTGCTGACTAAACAATATGCAGAGAAAATCGAGATGTTTCGGAACCTTGAAGGACGCTTCCTTCAGTTTCAAAATGAGTTACTCAAAGACAGATTGGACCAAGAGGTTGAACGAAATGACGTGCTGACTAAACAATATGCAGAGAAAATCGAGATGTTTCGGAACCTTGAAGGTGGCTTTCTTCAGTTTCAAAATGAGTTACAACGTGACAGAGAGCTCTCACAAGCTCAGCTGTCATTACAAGCTCACTCATATGAGGAGAAGATGAAGGAAAGAGAGGTTAAGTACCAAGCACTGTGTTCAGACAACGATACGCTACAACAACAGTTGCAGCTCACATCAAAAGCTCTGAACTAATGCAGATTGGAGAAGGCGGCGTTAGTACAACAAGGCGTGCGTTTACAAAGTGAATGTCAAACATCACAGGAACGCTTAAAAGCCTGTGAGGAGAAACTAGCCATAGCAACAAATGTGATTTCTGACGTGGGGCGAGCTTGTCTGGAACTCAAAGACGAACAAGGTCAGAGTCCAGGTCACCCACCATCACCTCAGAAGGATTTTGGTGCACCTCCTGCTCTTAATCCCATTCCGTCACCTCCACATTTGTCTAGCGACACACCTCCACGTGACAATTTGGTTCCTACGATACCGATAATACAGCCTTTGCTCCCAATTTCGGATTTGCAAAAAATCTCAAAATATGTTCAACGCTTTATTCCTGGGCCTATGGGTTCTACTGGTACGAATGCGTATCTCAATGACCTAGATTTCAGACTGAGTGGTTATCCTAATGCTACGGTTGAAGATTAAATCAGTCTGATAAGGCTCACTTCGGACAGAGAGGTGTTCACCTTCATCGAGCGTCAACCTGATGCCACGAGAAGGGATTACAACCTTCTGTGTGAAGCTTTGATCAGAGAATACAACCCCTGCACAGGACCAGGTAGCTTCCCAGCTGCAGACAAGGTCACGCAAGGGAAGCATGAACATCCAAAGGTTCATTACAAAAGAATCTTCCAAGCTTATTTTGGTTACATGAATGAAACTGGCATGGAGGAGGAAGAGGGTTTTAAATTTGTTTTCAGCAAAAACCTCCACACTGACATACGAACGTCAGTACAAATGATGGCAAATTTCAAAGAAAAATCCATCAATGAGATTAAACAGTGTGCTGTGAATGTGTTTGAGGCCTGTTCTCATGTTAAGACGCCCATAGAGGTGTTTCCTGGTGTAAAGGTTAAACCCCATTCGCTAGAACTGGAAGGATGGCGCGTGTCGCCTCCCCCTCCTAAAAAAGGCGAGAAAAAGCAGTCTTTTCAAACTAACAAACCGCGTCATGAAGGTGCACGCTGGGACAAAAAAGAGCTGAAGGGATTGAATTTAATCCCAGAGGATGAACGTGATTATCGTAAGTGGGGTGTCTGTAGGACGAAGAGATATGGGAACCAAGGTGACCCATATTATCAGGGGAAGTCCAAAAAGGAACCCCCAAATGACGTACCTAGCCCTCCTCCACCTCGGACAAAACGACCCGAGGCGAAAAAATCAAAAAGGTTCCAGAAACAAGGCCCTACACCTCTGAGCTCGGAAGAGACAGAGAAACTACGCAGGTTGTTAAAAACTTTGAAACACACTGACACGGGAAACCAACCTGGAGCACTATGCAGTGATGTGATCGCTATTAAATCTGAGGGCGCGAATGAAAACGTCACAGATGTCGGTGAAACACACCAAGACATTGTTGTTGTGGCCTCCAACAACCCCTCATCGGATGAAGGGGGGGTGAACTCACACACAAACGATGACGAGTCATCGCAAGCTGAACACTCAGAAACAGCTACTGCTGTGCTGACGGTTCAGACAAACCAAGATTACACAGACAAGACTGAGCGTGTGAAGAAACGTCAGAAAAAACCTAAGAGGTTTCTGTGTAACTTTATCAGAAGGGGGGTCGCCAAGAAGGCATACCTGTCAGTAACGCTCGAAGGAGTCCTCACACATGAAGCACTACTGGTCGGTGGGGCGGACATAACAATTATGTCAGCTAAACTGTTCGAGGAGCTGAGGACGGCCGCTGGCAGTGTTAACAGGGTAATACCTCTCACAGAATGTGCTATAGAAATGTAGGGTCTCTCAGAGAAGAGGACAACCCTGACAGCTATAGCAATGGTTCACATGCAGATTGGCAGAATGACACTATACCACCCGGTACACATGTCTAGTGTTGACTCATTCCCATTTCTCGTTGGCCAGGATTTTATAAATCGCTTCGACGCGATTATAGATTATGGTGATCAGACGATGTGGGCCAAGGTGAGCAAACCACTGCCAATAGAAATGCCTCCGGAGTGTAACACAGACTGCCTAACAGCAGGTACCGCGGAGGGCGCAAAGGACTCCTCAGCCGAGGACACGAGCCCGGTGAGTATTCCTCTGAAATCATGTGAAACCAAAGAGACCCACCCGGTGGTCCAAACTCTGACCCAACAAGACAGCCTCCTCTGTGAGCTGGAGCAGTCAGAGTCCACCAAACACTACCTACCACTGGTAGTTAAAGGTGTAGAGATCCAAGGATCCCACACCAACGATGCTGTTCTGTCTCTGTGGACAGATAAATCAGTAATTAACCGAGCTTTCTATGAAACCTTGGTTCACAAACACGTGGGTCTAGAACTAATTAAAAAAGCTTTCCGCTTTCCATTAGTTCCCCATAGTTCGCAGGTAATGACCACGGAAGGAGTCATTAACCTAAAACTAAACTGGAACCAACGAGAACTGGTTCACCCATTTCTCGTGATCCAAAACTTACCACATGCAACCTACATAGGCTCTGACATTTTGGTAAGGTTGGGTGTCCATGTGGACACCATCAACAAGGTGCTGTGGTCCCTAAAACCAGCCACAAAGGATCCTCCTGTGCTAGACACAGCAAACCTTAAGGCTGGGCAGACCATTCCAGAGGCCTGCCAGGTTGCTAACAACCAAACCACCACAGTACCACCTCAGGTGATTAACCTAATGGTGCGAATCCACATCGTAGCTGGACAAGCTATTATCCATAAACAGGCATATTTTCAACCTTCTCCTACGTTTTTCAACTTGGGACTGTCCGTGGAAGCCACGAACCAAGTGAGCCTTGACTCCAGGACCACATCTGTTGCTGTGTGTAACACAGGCACGGATGAGGTGATGATCCCAAAAAAACACTATGCTAAGATGGTTGATTTCCACTGATTTTCATGATTTTGAACTAGGCATTCCATTTCTGGGAGGACTCCCAGATAACCTGGTACC
>NC_056510.1:46801505-46821709 GCF_014905685.2 Nematolebias whitei | reverse complement strand
TTTGTCATACTACAACTAGTGACATGTACCCACGTGACTCACTACAATTAAACAATTAATATTCTTTGTGCTTGAACTAGCTTTAAGAATAATTAATTAGTAGTGTGTCCACAGCAAAGCTGTCCTGACATACTACATAAATGGTGGCTTGTAACGTTTCTGAAGAGATAAATTTAATGTGTGACCTGAGACCTGAGATATTGTGGAAAAACTCATGTTGGCATAAAAAGGTCCAAGTTTTGACCTTGGTAAAGATATTTTTAACGGCTGTGGTGTTCAGAAAGATACAGAATTGTGTTGATGTTCATTTTGAAGCTGGAAATTGTCATTCTGTGTGTGTGATTAAGCTGTAAGCAGAGAGAGAGGCGCTTTATTCTGTTTGAAACTCTTGCATGACCGGGGGTTCTGCGATCCGACCCGGTTCTGTTTATTTGACTCGAATGAGTCGTGTTTTAAATGGTGAAACGTTGTCTGTGAAACTGAGCGCCGACTCAGAGCTGCTTCTATGCTGATTCGCTACATTCCCACAGTTGATTGTGCATTTTCAAAGCGTTAATGGGCAATATTGTGGCCGGACTGTTGAAGCTAACTGCTAGCTTAAGGCGAGTTCACACGAGCTGTGATTGGTCGAGAACCGCTATTTGAAACGTTCTGATTTGCCGAGAAGCTGGTGACGTAATGCCGTGTACGTCCACTCACGCTGGCATCAGCGCGAAAAGCCCACCCCCGATGTCTACGTGTCTGTAAAGTCACGTGACCCCGAAAATGGAGCTCGTTTTAACGGAGTCTTCTTTAAGTGGTTTAAAACAGCTGAATGACAGCCCTAAATTCATTCCTAACCTGATGAGTCTATGCCTAAAGAGCATGCTTTTGAAGCGACGCCACGTTCAAGCTTTAAATCCGTCTATAAATGCTGATTTGGACCGTGTTCATCCGTTGCTAATCAAAGCTAACGGCTAACGACCGGATGTCAACAGGACGGTTCATAGGAAGTCGTCAGTGACTCCTACCTGTAAAAGTAAGCTTGCACCACCACCTGCTGTTGAAAACCCTAACCCTAACCAGTTTTTCAGAACTGAGAGCTACAAACTTGCTTTCATTTTATTTCTAAAAAGACGCATGTGGGTAGATAAAAATGTTAACCAAGCTTGGTTCATGAGTTACTGTTTTAAATAGCAAATTCTGGTAAATTAAACTGCTTAAGGAGCGTTTAAAACTACAAAGTTGCTGTCAGACTTTTAGTGAAAATTGTAGGTTTATTAATTTTAAGTGCATTGGAGTAAATAAACACTGAAATAGCCTGGTTCATTGTATCTGTTCGAATTAAGCTCATATTAAGTAACACTGCCACAGGAAGCATTTACTTACGATATTCATGGGGTAAAGCCTAAAAACAGGTGCCCAATTATAGAAAATTTGGCTTATAACAGTACTGTTGATGGACCCCAGAGCTAAATGGTGTGTGAACCTCACTGCTCGCTTAAATACAAACATTTACCTGTTGAAAAACTCTAAGATTGCGACGGTTTAACCAGATAGGTTTTGCTGAACAGTAAATACAACCATGGCAGATTTAACAAAAGCTGAGAATGCTAATGCTGCTCCATGTGTTAAGAAAGACTGGCTTGAGACAGCTTTGGGGCTGCTCACAGATTCCTTATCTACATATGGTGACCAGGTGGACAGCATGAACTCAACAGAGTTATTGGACGAGATGAAAGAAGTTGCAGGCAGTGTAACTTCTGCAGCCATAACAAAGTCAAGCTACGAACAGCTAGCTAAAATAGCACTCTTGCTAAAAGCTGAATATTACCTTGAGGCCAACAGGACAGAAGCCCTTGAAATAAAGTTGATGCGCGAGACAGAGGCCCGCGAAACAACACTTGATGAGTGTCTACAACTCAAAGCACAGTTTCAATTGGTGAAGGAGACGTGGGAGGATAAATTGAAACGTGAAAAAGAGCTCTCACAAGCTCAGTTGTTGTTACAAGCAGACTCATATGAGAAAAAGCTGCGTGAAGGAGGGTCGCAGTACTAAGCACTGTGTTCAGACTATGATGCTCTGCACCAACGGTTGCAGCTAACATCAAAACCTCTGGACGAGTGCATATTGGAAGAAGCGGCATTAGTCCAACAAGGCGTGCGTTTACAAAGTGAGTGTCATACATCACGTGAACGCTTAACAGCCTGTGAGGCAAAACTTGCCTCAGCCACAAATAAAATCTCTGACGAGGGGAAAAGATGTCTGGAACTCAAAAACAAACTGGGTCAGAGTTCAGGTCAACCATCACCACCTCAAATAGATTTTGTTGTACCTCCTACACTAAATCTCCTTATGCCACCTCCACGTGATTCTGGTGAATCACCTCCACGTGATTATTTTGTTCCGCCTCCACCAATCCCTCAGCCTCCGCTCTCAATAGCGGTATTGCATAAAATAGTGAAATATGTCCAACTCTTCGAGCCAGGGTCGTTGGGTTCGACCGACACTAAGGCCTATCTGAACGACCTTGACTTCCAATTAAGAAGCTATCCCAATGCTACAATTGAGGATAAAATAGGTTGATCAGGCTCACTTCAGCAAGGACGGTGTTTTCCTTTACAGAGCGTCAACCTGATACCACAAGAAAGGATTACCGCCTGTTATGTGCTGCTCTAATAAAAGAGTATACCCCTTGCGCGGGACCTGGCGGTTACCCAGCTGCCGACAAGGTCATGCAAGGTAAGAATGAGCACCCAAGGGCATATTATTCCAGAATTTTGCAGGCTTATTTTGGTTACAGGAACGAATCCGGCATGGAGGAGGAGGAAGCGTTTAAGTTCATTTTCAGCAAAAAACTCCACCCTGACATAAGGATGTTAGTGCAGATGATGGCTAATTTCAAAGAAAAAGCCATTAGTGAGATAAAAAAAATTGTGCTGTGAATATCTTTGAGGCCCGTTCACAGGCCAAAACACCCATTGAAGTGTTCCCAGGTGAGAGGATTCCTTCCCAGTCATTAGAATTGGAAGGGACGAGAGCTTCAGCTCCCCCTCCCAAGAAAGGAGAGAGGAAACGAGGTTTCAAAGCAGCCAAACCACAACAGATGAGTGTCCCCTGGTCCAGACAAGATCCTAAATGGTTTCCCAAGAAACCAGAGGATTAATGAATGTACCAGAAGGGGGGTGCATGCCCTAAGGGTAAAAGGTATGGCACCCAAGGTAACCCATACAACCAGGGATCCCACTGGGAACCCCAGAACAGGGGACCTGCTCCCCCACCACGTTGGCCTGGAGAGCCTGAGACGAAAAAGAAACAGCAGCAGGTCCAGAAAAAGAGCCCCAGACCTCTGAGCTCGGAGAGACATAGAGTGTGTGTCAGTTCTTGGAAATTTTGAAAGGTATTGCCACGGACAAACAACCTTTCATTCATTTCATTCATTTATTTCTTTATTTAAATTAGGACAATGCATATTAATCAACATGTCAGCAGTAAGCATCAATGTAAATATGCCAGAGTTAGCACAGTAGCTAATTTTCATCCGTTGTCCTAAGGCAGGTAAGAACAAGAAACATCCCACAAAACAAAAGAGCAGAGAATAATACAACCTGACGCGTTGTGTGGTAATATTTTATTTTTTTATTTTATTTATTAATTTATTCATTTCATTTAAAAAACACTTATACAGTATACATAAACATATATGTACACATATACATATACATACTGTATATATATATATACATACTGTATATATATATATATATATATATACATACACATACACATAAATATACATACAATATAAAAAATAAAAAAAATAAAATGAAAGGTGGCAGAAGAAGAACTAGTCTTATGAAAACTGCCCCTTTTTTACTTAATTCTAATGTAAATCAAGATATTTTTACAAAATTAAATTTAAATGTAATTCACAAAGACAATAACGATTTAGTGAAATTAAAATATAAAACTCAAACGTCTAAATCAAATCAGACAACAACTTAAGTAGATTTATATTAATGATTTCCATATTCTTTCAAGAAACTTGTCTTTATCAATCTCTTAAATACCATACCATACCATACCAATTTATTTATATAGCACTTAAAACAGCAACAAGGCCAACCAAAGTGCTGTACAAAAGAACACAAACATGCACAGCAGACAGGAAAACATAAAATAGAAATACAGATACAAATAGCAGCAGAAGCTAACTAAAATGGCCAACAGAGTAGAGAACAGACCGGACCAAAACAAATCACACCGTGTTAAAGGCAAGCGAATAGAAGTGGGTCTTCAAGCGAGACTTAAAGACTGAGAGTCTGGGAGCCTGCCGGACACTCAGTGGCAACTCATTCCACAGTCGTGGACCTGCAACAGAGAAAGCCCTGTCACCCCTGAGCTTACGACGGGTTTCTGGGACTGAGAGAAGCATCTGGTCTGCTGACCTCAGAGAGCGCGGTGGGACATATGGCTGCAGAAGATCAGTGAGATAGGATGGGGCGGAACTGTTCAGTGATTTAAAAACGTACATGAGAATTTTGAAATGGATCCGAAGGTGAATGGGTAGCCAGTGCAGGGAGGCCAAAACTGGCGTGATGTGCTCTCTATAGCCTGTACCAGTTAAAAATCGGGCTGCAGCATTTTGGACCAGTTGTAGATGAGCAATGGAGGACTGACTGATTCCAAACAGAAGTGAATTGCAGTAATCAAGCCTAGATGTTATGAAGGTGTGGATCACTGTCTCAAGGTTCTTTTTGTTGAGTATAGGCTTCAGCTTAGACAGCCGTCTCAGCTGAAAAAAACAGGATTTGACCATCATGTTTACGTGACTGTTGAGTTTTAAGGACGGGTCCATTATCACCCCCAGATTAGTCACCTTTTGTTTCTCTAGCGGGGCTAGAGAGAAAAGGTCAATGTCATAGTTCATGAGTGAGCCACTGGGATGGAACAGCATGACTTCAGACTTCTTCTCATTGAAGCTTAAGAAGTTTAAAGCCATCCAGTCCCGGATGTCAGCCAGGCAGTCAAGAAGAGGCTGAATAGAGCGTGTGTCTCTGTGCCTCAGGGGGAAGTAAATTTGGCAATCATCGGCATAGAAATGAAAGGGTATGTCGTGTTTGCGGAAGATAGCACCTAGTGGCAGCAGGTATAAAGAAAAGAGAAGGGGACCGAGGATGGACCCCTGCGGTACCCCCCACTGGAGTGCGGTCGATGCCGAACTAAAATCTTTGATATTGACACAGAAGGTTCTGTCAGAGAGGTAGGACCCAAACCATTTAAGGGCTGGCCCTGTGATGCCCACCCACTGCTCCAGTCTAGAAATGAGGATATTGTGGTCGATGGTGTCAAAAGCAGATGTAAGGTCCAATAGGACAAGCAGCACAGAATCACCTGCGTCTGTGGATATGAAAATGTCATTAAAAACCTTCAGTAGAGCAGTTTCAGTGCTATGGAGAGATTTGAAGCCAGATTGGAATAACTCTAGGATAGCGTGATCCCCCAAAAACTGTTTCAACTGAGACTCCACAATTTTTTCCAGTAGTTTAGAGGTGAATGGGAGTCTGGAGACAGGCCGGAAGTTGGACATGACTGAGGGGTCAAGGTTAGGTTTTTTCAGGAGGGGCTGGACAGCAGCATGTTTAAAAGTCTTTGGCACCACACCTGAGGATAAACTACTATTCAGAATAGCGAGGATAAAAGGACCCAGGGTAGGAAAAACTTCCTTTAGTAGTCGAGGGGGGACCACATCAAAGGGGGAACCAGATGGTTTCATGCTGCACATTACCTGCTCCAGAGAAGACAGAGAGATGGGCTCAAAGTGGTCAAACACAGCCACACACTGAGATGGGATGGACAGATCATGAGCTGGTGGAGAAATGAGTGCCCGGGTGTTTGCCACTTTTTCTAAAAAGAAATGGAGGAAGTTCTCACACAGCTCAGTTGAGGCTTCCAGAGGTGAAGGCTCACTGAGGTGTAGAACTGAGTTCAGGGTGGAGAAAAGAACTCGGGGGTTGTGGGAGTTGGAGACAATTAAATCAGAGAAGAATTTACATTTGGCAGCTTTAACGGTTTTCTGATAGTGACGCCAACTCTCCCTTAACATTTGAAAAGACACCTGGAGCCTGTCCTTCCTCCACTTTCGTTCAGCTCTGCGACACTGCCTCCTAACGGCTCGCGTGACGTCATTCAGCCAAGGCTCTGATCTAAGTTTCGTTTTTCTGGTCTTAAGGGGAGCAACACGGTCCAGAACATTTAAACAGGCAGAGTTGAACTGAGAGGTTAGCTCCTCAGTGGTAAGAGACACCGAGAGCTGTTCGATCCTCTCAGAATTAAAACCTTCATTAAAACGAGCAGCAGTGAAACGGTTAATGGAACGCGTACGTGCAGGAACGCGCGTCTTAGCAGTATGACAAGGGGGGGTGAAGTCAAACAATACAGGCATGTGATCTGAAAAAACATTGTCACCGATTTTCAAATTAGAAACAGAGACATCACGTGTTAAAACGAGGTCCAGCGTGTGACCATGTTCCTGGGTGGGGCCGCTCACCTGCTGAGCTAAGCCAAAAGAGTCCAATAAATCCAGAAAGTCCTTCACTAAGGGCTTCTCCTGACAACACACATGCAAATTAAAGTCACCAATAAGCAAAAAGTGAGTGTATCTCTGTGTGATATCAGCCAAAAAGTCAGAGAATTCATTTATGAAGTCCTTAGAACGAGGTGGGCGGTAGATGAGCGCGCACAGGACCGGAGGAGAGTGTCCAAGTTCAAAGGCGCTCAGCTCGAAGCTGGCGCGGGACACCGGGATGGACAACTGTTTACAGGCAAAGTTTGCTTTAAAAACTGTTAATAATCCGCCCCCGCGCCGACCTGATGGCCGCGGGGCATTGCAACATACACAGTCCGGAGGAAGTAGTTCCACCAGGGTGCTGGACTCACCATCAGAAATCCAAGATTCTGTGACGAACAGAAAATCCAACTCCTCATCTTTAAAAAAGTCATTGAGGATAAACGTCTTGTTGGAAACAGACCTTGCATTGATTAAACACATCCTGATATTGTCCGACACAGGCACAGCCGTGGAGGGAGACGCACGCGCCAGCGGGCGCAGGTTATGAAGAACAGCTCCTCCTGGTCTGCTGGTGCGGCGCACAGGTAAACAACTCCAGGTGTTTCCATGGACTGAGCGCGCGGGCAGCTGGCCAGCAGCCGGGCCCCGGGAGCACCACGGGTCAGAGAGGAGATGATCAGATCCAGAGCGAGTCCTGTTAGAATAATCCACACTTTGCCTGAGTTTCACCAAAATCCCTGCACGCTTCCCACGACGTCTGCGACGTTTCCTCCATGGAGAAAGGCCAGGGTCACGCAGAAGGAACGCAGGAATCTCAGATAGGACCGGTGGGGGAGAGTGATGGCCGCTGTTCAAAAACTCCGCGGGAATTTCAGCAAAAGTACGGAGCTCCAAAAGTGCCCGACGATCATACTGAAAATATGACTCGGCACACTGCACAAACCATTGTAAAAATAACAAAAATAAAATACAAGCAGAGAGCGAGAGACGGGCAGCCCTACACACCGGCGCCATCTTGTTATGCTCAAGAAGGACCATCAGCCTTAAATGTAAACAGTGATCTGGCATTTTTAACGTTATCATCCAAACCATTCCACAATCCTATCCCCTGAATTATTGTGGATCGTTCCCTCAAACTGGTACTAAAATAAGGCTTCACAAACATCTCAATTCCTTTAAGAAAATATACACTCTCTCTTTTAACAAAATTTGTCTGAATATTAACGGGCAAAATGCCTATATGTGCCTTATACATAAGCAACAAAATGTTATAATTAACCAAATCATAGAATTTCAGAATTTTCAGTTGATGAAATAAAGTATTCGACGGATATCTATAGTTTTTTTTCATAATAATTCGTACAGCTCTTTTCTGTAAAATGAACAAAGGATTAGTTATAGTTTTACACGCTTTACCCCAGACTTCAATACAGTAAACCAAATAAGGAACAACTATTGCATTATACAACATAAACATTGCATTATCATTGAATAACTCTCTTACTTTATACAGAATTGCTATCGATTTAGATATTTTTGTTCTCAAATTGTTTATATGAGGTTTCCATGTTAAGTTCTCATCAATAATAACACCCAAAAATTTAACTTCACTAACTCTACAAATTTAAATTCCATCTATCAAAAATTGTGCGTGAACATCAGTTTTTCTGTTAGTGTGTATCATATAATAGGTTTTATCCAGATTTAATGATAACTTATTTAGAAGAAACCAATTTTGGATTTTCACAAATTCTGACCGTATTATCTCCAGCATTTGTTCTGCATCATCACCCTTACAAATAAATGCTGTGTCATCTGCAAAAAAAATACATTTAAAAAGGTCTGACACATCAACCAAATCATTTACATACAAATTGAATAACCTGGGTCCAAGTACGGAGCCCTGAGGCACTCCACATGTGATATTACTAAATCTGGATCTTATGTCATGTATTTGAACAAATTGTTTTCGATCTTCCAAATAACTATTTACCCACTTTAATGCTGTCCCTCTAATACCATATTTATATAGTTTATCAAGAAGAATTCCATGATCTATAGTATCAAATGCCTTTCTTAAATCAACATAAATACTAATACAACTCTTCTTCTGATCAACTGTATTTGTTATATGATCCACCAATTCAACAAGTGCCATTGATGTTGAATTGTTTTTTCTAAATCCATACTGACTATTACTTAGTATGTTTTCATCCATCCATCCATCCATTTTCTTTACCCGCTTATTCCATTTTTGGGTCACGGGGGTCGCTGGTGCCCATGTCCATCAATCACTGTGCGAGGGGCGGGGTACACCCTGGACAGGTCGCAAGTCCATCACAGGGCCACATAGAGACAAACGAGACAAACAACCATTCACTCTCTCACTCACACCTAGGGACAATTTAGAGTTACCAATCAGCCTAACATGCATGTTTTTGGACTGTGGGAGGAAACCGGAGTACCCGGAGAAAACCCACGCATGCACGGAGAGAACATGCAAACTCCACCCAGAAAGGCCCCTGGACCGGGGTTTGAACCAGGGACCTGCTTGCTGAGAGGCAGCAGCTCTACCAGTTGCGCCACCGTGCTGCCTCTTAGTATGTTTTGTTTATCAATAAATCGATCCAATCTGATCCCAAATAGTTTCTCCAAAATCTTTGAAAATTGCGGTAACAGTGATATTGGTCTATAATTATTAAAGTCACGTTTGTCCCCATTTTTAAAAAGTGGAACCACCTTGGCTGTTTTCATATTATTTGGAAATATTCCTGATTTGAATGACAGGTTACAGATGTGTATAAACGGATCGACGACATAACTCATTATATTTTTTACAAACAGCATGTCCATGTCAACCCAGTCCTTAGATCTTTTATCTGCAAGGTTATTTACAACATCCATTACCTCTTCTTTGTTAGTTCCTTCCAAAAAAATACTATTAGTACTACTTGTAATTTTGTGATTCACGTTTGTATATACTTTAGGTATTTTGTTTGCAAGGCTTGGGCCAACATTTACAAAATAATTATTAAACTCATTTACAATCACATTGTGGTCATGTATATCAGTACCATCCTTTACAAAATATTGCGGGAAACTTGATTTGGATTCATGATTTTTTAAAACGCTATTCATTATTTGCCATGTTGTTCTCATATTACCATGACTTTTATATAATAAATTACTATAATGTTCTTTCTTATGTTTTCTTATGATCCAAACCAGTTTATTTTTATACTTTTTGTACCTTTCTTCTGCTTCTTTTGTTTTGAATTTCAAGAAGCGTGAGTACAAATTGTTCTTTTTTTTTACAAGCATTTTTCAACCCATTCGTCATCCATGGTTTATCAACAGTATTTCGTTTTGTATAATTTTTTTGCACACAATGTTTTTCATACAATGCTACCAAGGTATTCATAAATACATCATATGCTATGTTAACATCATCAACATACACCATATTCCAATTCTGTTCCTGTAAATCGTTAATTAGATTATTCAAGGCTTTTTGCGATGTATTTATTATTTTTCTCTTGTTTGTATCACCTTTTATATGACAATGAATTTTACCATAAATTGTGAAAACTGGTAAGTGGTCACTTACATCAGTAATTAAAATTCCCCCCATAATCTCTGTACTAGTTATATTTGTGAAGATATTGTCAATTGTAGTGGCACTGTGAGTGGTAATTCTTGTCGGTTTAGATATTAATGGATACAGATTTAAACTAGTCATTGAATTAATAAATGTACTGATGTTATTTGAGTCTGTATTTTTATGTAAGTCGATATTGAAATCTCCACACAAAAATACAGTTTTATTAATACTCCCCTGCAGCATCTCCATAATGTGATCATTGAATAGTTCTATATTTGACTCAGGTGATCTATATACACAACTTATCATTATATTTTTTGAATTAGTGTTTATTATTTCAATTGTAATCATCTCCATGAGATTTTCTACAATAACCGACATTTTGTCAATTTTTTTACATGTAATGTCTATATTTATAAATAGAGCCACTCCACCACCTCGTTTATTTTGTCTGTTCATATAATAAAGTTCATACCCTTCAATGTTAACACTGTTTATATTTTCATCATTACACCATGTTTCTGAGACAGCTATAATACTGAATGTTCTGTGTAATTGTTTTAAATAATCTGTTATATTTGATAAATTTGCACTTAAACTTCTACTATTAATATGAATAATGGAAAGGTCGTCTATTTTCCTGTTGAAAATATCATTGCTGATGAGTCAGAACACACAAACAACACAGTTACTGCTGTCACAGACGGTCACCATGACGTTGTTGTTGTAAATTCTGACAGCCCCTCACCAGAAAAAGGGGGGATACATTCACATGTCACCGACAGTGATCCATCACAAACTGAAACCTCAGAAACAGCAACAGCTGTGCTAACGGTTCAGACAAATTAAGGTGACACAAACAACAACGTTGCCGCTGTCACGGACATCCACCAGGACCTTGTTGTTACAAACAATGAGAGCCCCTCAACACACAGAGAGTGGGTGACCTCATACATCAATGACAGAGGCCCATCAAAAACTGAACTCTCAGGAGCAGCAGCGACTGCACCAACGGTTCGGATAAACCGGGATTACACGGGCAAAGGTAAATGTAAGAAGAAACGTTGGCCAAAACCTACAAGGTTCCTGTGTAACCTTATCAGAAAGGGGGTCGCTAAAAAAGCTTACCTGTCGATCACACTTGAAGGGGTCCTCACACTTGAAGCCCTACTGGACGGTGGAGCCGACATAACTATTATGTCAGCCAAACTGTTCGAGGAGCTCAGGACCGCCGCTAACGGTGTTCACAGGGAAAAACCTCTCATAGAACGTGCTAAAGAACTGCAGGGCCTCGCAGAGACGAGGACAACCCTAATAGCTATAGCTATGGTTCACATGCAGGTTGGTGAGATGGCACTATATCACCCGGTACATATGTCTACGGTTGACTCATTCCCATTTTTGATCGGCCAGGATTTTATAAATCGCTTTGAGGCGATTATAGATTATGGTGAACAGACAATGTGGGCCAGAGTGAGCAAACCCCTGCCAATACTCATGCCTCCTGAGAGAGTCACAGACTGCCCAACAGCAGGCACCGCAGAAGGCACAGAGGACTTCTCAGCAGAGAACACAGTCCCGGTAAGTAAGCCTTTAAAAGCATATGAAACCGAAGAGACCCAACCGGCGGACCCAACTCTGACCGAACAAGAAAGCCTCCGCTGCAAGCTGAGACAGTCAGAGCCCACCGGATACTACCTACCATTGGTAGTTAAAGGTGTAGAGATCCAAGGATCCCACACCGAAGATGCTGTACTGTCGCTGTGGACAGATAAATCAGCTATTAACCAAGCTTTCTACAAAACATTGGTTAAAAAAACATTTGGGTCCAGTTCTGATAGAGAAAGCTTTCCGCTTTCCATTGTATCCCAACAGTTCACAAGTGATGACTGCGAAAGGAGTCATTAACCTGAAACTGATCTGGAACCAACGGGAACTGGTTCACCCATTCCTCATGGTCCCACACTTACCACATGCAACCTACATAGGCTCTGACATCTTGTTGAGATTAGGTGTCCGAGTGGACACCAGCCACAATGTACTGTAATCACTAAAGCCAGCCACAAAGGATCCTCCTGTGCTAGACACAGCAAACCTTACGTCTGGACAGACCATTCCAGAGGTCTGCCAGGAATGTACACAAGATGTACCAGCCACCCATCCGCCAGCTGCGGAAAATCCCTCAGTAAGTGAGGACCCAAATCACCACTACTTTGATAGCAATATCTGCAAAGATATGACAACACTGTACGTGGATGGCTGCTCATTCCACCACGAACAAACCAGCAAATCAGGTGTTGGAGGGATCCTCAGACTTCTCAGTACGCTGAGATAGCAAGAATCCTACTAGCTCTCCAGATGACAGTAGAACGCTCCATCCAAACGCTAGTCACATGCACGGACTCTAATTACGCTCGACTTTGTTTCTTGTGTCATCTCACTCTATGGAAACAGAAAGGCTTTCTCACAAGCAACAAGAAAGTAGTCAAACACAAAGAGCTTTTCATGGTATGTGATCACTTGGTGACATCACATGACCTACAGGTCTACTGGAAAAAGGTTCCAGGACATTCAAGAGTCCTAGGCAATGACAAGCGGTATAATGACCTTGCAGTCTTCCTAGCCAAGGATGGAGCCGTGGACGGCCCTCCGTGGTCCTTTGACCCCTCCTGGCTGCTAGCAACTCTGTCAGTACAACCTATAGCCGATGTAATGGCAGTCACACGTGCACAGGCTGCAGCCAAACCGGCTGACAACACAGTCTCTGTACAACCCGTGCTGACTGACCCAGACATCATCCAACTTCAGAAGTTGGATCCTGCGATAAACTCAATGATACTGTACTTGACTGGAACCAACGGAAACTGGTTCACCCTTTCCGGGCACTCATTTCTCCACCTGCTCATGATCCGTCCATCCCATCTCATTGTGTTGCTGTTCTTGACCACTTCGAGCCCATCTCTCTGTCTTCCCTGGAGCAGGTCATGTGCGGCATGAAGCCATCTGGCTCCCCTTTTGACGTTGTCCCCCCTCGACTCCTTAAGGAGCTTCTTCCTGTTCTGGGCCCTCCCGTTCTTGGCATTGTGAACAGCAGCTTAGCCTCAGGTGTGGTGCCAATAATGTTTAAACATGCTGCTGTCCATCCTCTCCTGAAAAAACCTAGCCTTGACCCCTCAGTCATGTCCAACTTCCGGCCTGTCTCCAGACTCCCATTTGTCGCTAAACTGCTGGAAAAAATAGTGGAGTCCCAGCTGAAATGCTTTCTAGAAGATAATGCCATCTTAGAGCTATTCCAGTCTGGCTTTAAACCTCTCCACAGCACTGAAACTGCTCTACTCAAGGTTTTTAACGACATTCTCCTATTCACTGACGCTGGTGATTCTATGCTCCTTCTCTTACTGGACCTCACATCTGCCTTTGATACAATTAACCACGAGATCCTCATTGCGAGGTTAGAGCAGTGGGTGGTATCACTGGGTCAGCCCTCGAATGGTTTAGATCTTACCTCGCTGACAGGTCCTTTTGTGTCTCCATCAAAGATTTTAGTTCAGCCTCGGCAGCGCCTAAATGGGGGGTACCGCAAGGGTCCATCCTTGGTCCTCTTTTATTTTCTTTATACCTGCTGCCACTAGGTGCTATTTTCAGGAAACATAACATACCTTTTCATTTCTACGCCGACGACTGCCAAATCTACTTCCCCCTCAGACTCAACGGTACTCGCTCTATTCAACCGTTACTGGACTGCCTGGCTGACATCAGAGATTGGATGGCTTTAAATTTCTTGAGTTTCAACGAGAAGAAATCTGAAGTTATGCTCTTTCCTCCCAATGACACAATCACCAACCACTGCATCGACCTATCCGTTTTGTCACTGTTAGTGAAACAAAGAGTCACTAATCTAGGAGTGATACTTGACCCTTCTCTGAAACTCAACAATCATGTAAATATGATTGTTAAATCCTGCTTTTTCCAGCTGAGGCGACTGTCTAAGCTGAAGCCCATATTGTCCAAAAATAACCTGGAGACAGTAATTCATGCATTCATTACATCCAGGCTCGACTATTGCAACTCACTCCTCCTTGGTATCAGTCAGACCTCCATAGCTAGACTTCAACTGGTCCAAAATGCAGCAGCCTGGTTTTTGACCAGCTCAAGCAAAAGAGAGCACATTACACCTGTTTTGGCCTCCCTACACTGGCTTCCGGTTCACCTTCGAATCAAATTCAAAATACTCTTGTATGTCTATAAATCACTAAACAGCTCTGCCCCCTCCTGTCTTACTGATCTGCTCCAGCCGTATGTCCCACCACGTTCTCTCAGATCAGCAGACCAGTTGCTCCTAACAGTCCCAGGAACCTGTCTCAAGCGCAGACGTGACATGGCCTTCTCTGTAGCAGGCCCAAGATTTTGGAATGAGTTACCTCTGCTCGTTAGACAGGCCCCCTCCCTCACGGTTTTTAAATCTCGCTTAAAAACGCACTTTTATTCCCTGGCTTTCTGCACTGTGTGATCTGTGCTGAGTCTGTGTGCATCATACTGTGTTAGTCCTGTTGCATTTGTTGTTGTTATCCATTATTGTTTTTGTTGGTTTCTACTTTTTGGTGGCCTGTTATGTAATCTGTTGCTATGTGCTTGTTCTGTTTGTCCCTGTACAGCACTTTGGTGTGCTTTGTCACTGTTTAAAGTGATATATAAATAAATTGGTATGGTATGGTATGGTATGACTGACCCGAACAAAAACACTCCGTCCGAAGTCGACCTGGATTCCAATCCAGACCTTAAAGTCCTCTTTCAGCTGCGCAAACAGCTAAAACTAATCAAGGGCATCTTAACTTTTGCTCATGGACCGACGTCCTCACCCGTGTTCGTGGTCCCCCATGACCACAGGGGGGTGATATTAATTCACGCGCATGACCTCCCGTCCGCAGGACACAAGGGAGAGAACGCCACGCTGAAAGCATTACACCATTTACGTAGTATGTCAGGACAGCTTTGCTGTGGACACACTACTAATTAATTATTCTTAAAGCTAGTTCAAGCACAAAGAATATTAATTGTTTAATTATAACGTATTCTTTTCTTTTTCAAGTTAAATTTCTGTTATGTGACCAAGATAACTTGTGAGTAGAGTGTTTAATCAGTGACATGAGACGCCATTTTATCTTTGACCCATCAGAATAAATGCGGTCATTTATTTAACAGAATCAAAATTTAACATCAAAACATGTACACATTGATTTGCTGATCTGTTTCTGATTAATAAACTTGGCACGCTTTACTAACAAGACAACAGAACATTACTGATTGAGACTGATTCATCTCTGAAGGCATCTAGCTTGATTTACTGGCGAATACGGAAGTTTAAGAGAGGAGGAATAGATTTAAGGAGGAAGTTTAGATGTGGAGTTATGTGTTGAACCAGAACATTGCACCCTTTCTCCGACATCCAGCTCAGCCCTCCGGTACACTTCAGGACGTGCAGCGACTTTGTTACCTTAGCAGAGGATGTATCCACTCTGGAACAGAAGTCCATTGGTAGGCTCCCTTTTCAGCGTCTCCGGTTAGAGTAGCTGGGGGTCATCAGAAATCGTGACAAAGTACTCGGTTCAACCGAATAAGCTTCCTTAGTAGTTGAGCTTTTAATGCTCGGGTTGAGTCACAGCCGAGGCAGGCTGTGACTACGCTGGACTGGAGAGACCCTTGGCACATGGTCAAATCCATCAGCTACTTAGTTGAGTCTCATCTCCGACTGAAAGTTCCAGCAAGTCTGGAAAAAACTAAGACTCGTGAAGACTTCGAAGAAGACTGACTTCGTGAAGACTGACTAAGACTCCTGAAGACTTCGAAGAAGACTGACCGAATAGTTCCAAGAAGTGTTGCCTTTTAAAGGGGTATCCACTTCCTGTTACGCGGTACTTCCTGATTGGTTGAAACAACCAGCAGGGGTGCAGTTCTAGTGATGTCAGAGGGTCACTAGGCGTCAGGAGGCAGCAGGAATGTTTTTAAAAACGGTTAGTACAGACAGAGAAATATTATGAAGAGGTGAGACAAAGCAGGTGCCAGCAGCTCTTATTTACTGTCTGAGAGTTTTAAAACAAGACACTGCGTTCTCATAACTTGTCTCTGACTTTCGACCGACATCCACTATTCCTCATTCAGACAGAAGACTAAATGCACACTTACTTGGTAAGTAGACATTTAACTGTATGATCAAAGTCTAATGAGGTTTAAAAATCATTAATACTGTTTCACAGTTGATTTAAATGAGTGGTTCACTTCAACATTTAGAAATGGTATGAACTAAACACACTTTTGATTATCAAGATATTGTAAAATAGTAATGATAATGTAAAAAAGAAGAGTGTTCTTTCAATTGATTAATTCAGGATACAATTAAATAGTCTCTTGATGAGATCATTTGTATTTCTGGATTCAAATCAATGAAATAACAGTTCCTGTCCCCTGAAGGTCTTCAGAGACAGATTGAGGTCGGAGGTCTAGTTCACTACAGGTATAAGAATAACAGTTCCTGATTTTTTAATATAAACCTTATTAAACCAATACAGTAGTTAATGCATATATGTTTTTAATGTCTGTATTTTTTAATCTCAAATGTCTCAGCAGACTCACCAGATGAAGCTAACATGAACATAAAAAAGCTTGTGTTCAAACAAGAATTATCACTTTAACAAACTGTATCTGCTCCATTTTCACTTAAATCATGTTTGTTCTTCATTTAGTGAAGTAACTCACAGTTTGTACCATACCATACCACATACCATACCATACCACTTTTTTTTATAAAGCACTTAAAACAGCAACAAGGCTCACCAAAGTGCTGTACAGACAGAACAACAGGTAACATACAAAGCAAAATACAAAATGAGGTAAATCAGAATATAGACAAAAAATGATGCAGATAATGACGACAAACCAGTGTGGAGCATACAGGATCAAACACAGATCATCTTGTGTTGAAAGCTATTGAATAGTAGTGAGTTTTTAAACGGGACTTGAAAACCAAGAGGGAGGGGGCCTGTCTGACAAGCAGAGGTAACTCGTTCCAGAGTCTTGGTCCTGCTACAGAGAAGGCCCTGTCACCTCTGCGCTTAAGACGAGTTCCTGGAACTGTGAGGAGCAACTGGTCCGCTGACCTCAGGGAGCATGGTGGGACATACGGTTGTAGCAAATCAGAGAGATGGGGGGGGTGGGGGGCGACACTGTTCAGTGATTTGTAGACATACATGAGTATTTTGAACTGGATTCGCAAGTGAACCGGTAACCAGTGCAGTGAGCCTAAAACTGGTGTAATGTGCTCTCTTTTGCCTGTACTGGTTAAAAATCGGGCTGCTGCATTCTGGACCAGTTGTAGTCATGCAATGGAGGTCTGACTGATACCAAACAGGAGCAAATTGCAGTAATCAAACCTAGATGTAATGAATGTATGTATTACTGTCTCCAGGTTCTTTTCGGACAATATGGGCTTCCGTTTAGACAGCCGCCTCAGTTGGAAGAAGTTTCAAGGAAGGGTCCATTATCACGCCCAGATTAGTGACTCTTTTTTTTTCTGACAGGGTTAGAGCAGAAAGGTCGATGCAGTGGTTTGTGATCATGTCGTTGGGAGGGAACAACATGACTTCAGACTTCTTTTCATTAAAATTTAAGAAATTTAAAGCCATCCAGTCCCTGATGTCAGCCAGGCAGTTGAGCAGCGGTTGAATAGAGCATGTACCATTGTGTCTTAGGGGGAAGTAAATTTGACGGTGCTATTTTCCGGAAACACAACATGCCCTTCCACTTCTATGCCGATGACTAAGTGGCAGCAGGTATAAATAGAATAGGAGGGGACCCAGTATGGACCCCTGCGGAACCCCCCATTTAAGCTCTGCCTCTGCGGAACTAAAATCCTTGATGGAGACACAAAAGGATCTGTTAGTGAGGTAAGATCTGAACCAATTGAGGGCTGATCCTGTGACGCCCACCCACTGCTCCAACCTAGCAATGAGGATCTCATGGTCGATGGTGTCAAAGGTGGCTGTGAGGTCCAACAGGACAAGCAGCACGGAATCACCGGTATCTGTGAATCTGAAGATGTCGTTAAAGACCTTCAGCAGGGCAGTTTCAGTGCTGTGGAGAGGTTTAAAGCCAGATTGGAAAAGCTCTAAGATGGCGTGATCCTCTAGTAAGCACTTCAACTGGGACTCGACTTTTTTCTCCTGTACTTTAGAAACAAATGGGAGTTTGGAGACAGGCCGGAAGTTGGAAACGAGTGAGGGGACAAGGTTTTTTCAGGAGAGGCTGGACAGCAGCATGTTTAAAGGTTTTGGCACCACGCCAGTTGATAAACTACTGTTTACTATGGCAAGAATGGACGGACCTAGAGTAGGAAAAACCTCCTTTAGTAGTCGAGGGGGGACCACATCAAAGGGGGAACCAGAAGGTTTCAAGCTGCACATGACCTACTCTAGAGAAGATAGAGTGATGGGTTCAAAATGGTCAAAAGGAGCTACAGATTGAGGTGGGATGGATGGGTCATGAGTTGGAGGGGAAATGAGAGCCCTGGTGGTCGTGATTTTTTCCACAAAGAAATGTAGGAAGTTGTCGCACAGCTCAGTTGAGGCTTCCAGAGGTGATGGTTCAGTGAGGTGGAGAACAGAGTTTAGGGTGGAGAAGAGGACACGTGGGTTGTGAGAGTTTGAAGTAATTATATCAGAGAAGTATTTTGATTTACCAGCTTTTACTGTTTTCTGATAACAGCGCCAACTCTCTTTAAGTATTTGGAAAGAGTCCTGAAGCCTGTCTTTCCTCCACTTTCGTTCCGCCCTCCTACATTGCTGCCTAACGGCCTTGGTGACGTCACTCAGCCAAGGTTCTGCTCTGAGTTTTGATTTTTTGGTTTTAACAGGTGTAACATGATCCAGAGTCTTTAAGCAGACAGAGTTGAACTGGGATGTCAGCTCCTCAGTGGTGGTGAGAAACACTGGGGGCTGAATTATCATTTCAGAGTTATAAAGATCTGTGAAACATGTGGCAGTGAAGTGGTTAATGGTCCGGGTGAGACGTGCAGGAATGCACGGCTTAGGAGTTAGATGGGGGAGGGTGAACTCAAACTGAACTGGCATGTGGTCTGAAAAAACCTTATCACCAATAACAAGATTATTAACAGTCATATTATGAGTTAAAACAAGGTCCAGTGTATGTCCACACTCTTGGGTGGGACCGTTTACATGCTGAGTTAAATTAAACGAGTCCAATAAATCTAAAAAGTCCTTAACCAAGGGCTTCTCAGGACAGCACACATGCAAATTAAAGTCACCAATAATGAAAACATGCTCATATTTTGGTTTGATTGCAGCCAAGAAGTCAGAAAACTCATTTATGAAATCCTTAGACCGAGGTGGGCGGTAGACGAGTGCAAATAACGTCGCAGGTGAATGTCCGAGTTCAAAGACGCTCAGCTCAAAGCTGGCGCGGGAAACTGGGATGGGCAGTTGTTTACAGTCAAAAGTTGATTTGAATATTGTTAATAATCCACCACCGCGCCGGCCTGATGGCCGCGGGGCGTTAAAACACAGACTGTTCGGTGGCAGTTATTCCATCAAGGTGCTGGACTCACCCGGAGACATCCAAGTCTCTGTGATGCACAGAAAGTCCAGATCGTGCTGTTGAAAGTAATCCCTGAGGATAAAAGTTTTGTTGGTAACAGAAGTTGCGTTGACCAAACACATCCGGATATTGTCCAAAGTAGAGCCAGCAGCGGTGGAGTTAGCGCGCGCTAATGGCCGCAGGTTTTCAATAACAGCCCCTCCAGGTTGGTCCGGGCTGCGCAACAGCTGACAACTCCCGCTGGTTACCTGGTCCGGGCACGCGGGCAGCTGGAGACCATGACCGCCAGCTGAAGAGGAAGATGCAGCGCGCAGAGCTTTCAGCTTCACCAGCTGACCAGCACGTTTTCCCCGGCGGCTGAAGCGAGATCTCCGGGCAGGGAGGTGAGGAGCGCAGCGAAGGTAAACTGGCACGTCCGCCAGCAGGGGGGGAGGAGGGGGGGGGGG
>NC_056510.1:46800404-46801405 GCF_014905685.2 Nematolebias whitei | reverse complement strand
GGGTCCATTATCACGCCCAGATTAGTGACTCTTTTTTTTTCTGACAGGGTTAGAGCAGAAAGGTCGATGCAGTGGTTTGTGATCATGTCGTTGGGAGGGAACAACATGACTTCAGACTTCTTTTCATTAAAATTTAAGAAATTTAAAGCCATCCAGTCCCTGATGTCAGCCAGGCAGTTGAGCAGCGGTTGAATAGAGCATGTACCATTGTGTCTTAGGGGGAAGTAAATTTGACGGTGCTATTTTCCGGAAACACAACATGCCCTTCCACTTCTATGCCGATGACTAAGTGGCAGCAGGTATAAATAGAATAGGAGGGGACCCAGTATGGACCCCTGCGGAACCCCCCATTTAAGCTCTGCCTCTGCGGAACTAAAATCCTTGATGGAGACACAAAAGGATCTGTTAGTGAGGTAAGATCTGAACCAATTGAGGGCTGATCCTGTGACGCCCACCCACTGCTCCAACCTAGCAATGAGGATCTCATGGTCGATGGTGTCAAAGGTGGCTGTGAGGTCCAACAGGACAAGCAGCACGGAATCACCGGTATCTGTGAATCTGAAGATGTCGTTAAAGACCTTCAGCAGGGCAGTTTCAGTGCTGTGGAGAGGTTTAAAGCCAGATTGGAAAAGCTCTAAGATGGCGTGATCCTCTAGTAAGCACTTCAACTGGGACTCGACTTTTTTCTCCTGTACTTTAGAAACAAATGGGAGTTTGGAGACAGGCCGGAAGTTGGAAACGAGTGAGGGGACAAGGTTTTTTCAGGAGAGGCTGGACAGCAGCATGTTTAAAGGTTTTGGCACCACGCCAGTTGATAAACTACTGTTTACTATGGCAAGAATGGACGGACCTAGAGTAGGAAAAACCTCCTTTAGTAGTCGAGGGGGGACCACATCAAAGGGGGAACCAGAAGGTTTCAAGCTGCACATGACCTACTCTAGAGAAGATAGAGTGATGGGTTCAAAATGGTCAAAAGGAGCTACAGATTGAGGTGGGATGGA
>NC_056510.1:46799677-46800304 GCF_014905685.2 Nematolebias whitei | reverse complement strand
TGTCGCACAGCTCAGTTGAGGCTTCCAGAGGTGATGGTTCAGTGAGGTGGAGAACAGAGTTTAGGGTGGAGAAGAGGACACGTGGGTTGTGAGAGTTTGAAGTAATTATATCAGAGAAGTATTTTGATTTACCAGCTTTTACTGTTTTCTGATAACAGCGCCAACTCTCTTTAAGTATTTGGAAAGAGTCCTGAAGCCTGTCTTTCCTCCACTTTCGTTCCGCCCTCCTACATTGCTGCCTAACGGCCTTGGTGACGTCACTCAGCCAAGGTTCTGCTCTGAGTTTTGATTTTTTGGTTTTAACAGGTGTAACATGATCCAGAGTCTTTAAGCAGACAGAGTTGAACTGGGATGTCAGCTCCTCAGTGGTGGTGAGAAACACTGGGGGCTGAATTATCATTTCAGAGTTATAAAGATCTGTGAAACATGTGGCAGTGAAGTGGTTAATGGTCCGGGTGAGACGTGCAGGAATGCACGGCTTAGGAGTTAGATGGGGGAGGGTGAACTCAAACTGAACTGGCATGTGGTCTGAAAAAACCTTATCACCAATAACAAGATTATTAACAGTCATATTATGAGTTAAAACAAGGTCCAGTGTATGTCCACACTCTTGGGTGGGACCGTTTA
>NC_056510.1:46796708-46799577 GCF_014905685.2 Nematolebias whitei | reverse complement strand
AGAAGTCAGAAAACTCATTTATGAAATCCTTAGACCGAGGTGGGCGGTAGACGAGTGCAAATAACGTCGCAGGTGAATGTCCGAGTTCAAAGACGCTCAGCTCAAAGCTGGCGCGGGAAACTGGGATGGGCAGTTGTTTACAGTCAAAAGTTGATTTGAATATTGTTAATAATCCACCACCGCGCCGGCCTGATGGCCGCGGGGCGTTAAAACACAGACTGTTCGGTGGCAGTTATTCCATCAAGGTGCTGGACTCACCCGGAGACATCCAAGTCTCTGTGATGCACAGAAAGTCCAGATCGTGCTGTTGAAAGTAATCCCTGAGGATAAAAGTTTTGTTGGTAACAGAAGTTGCGTTGACCAAACACATCCGGATATTGTCCAAAGTAGAGCCAGCAGCGGTGGAGTTAGCGCGCGCTAATGGCCGCAGGTTTTCAATAACAGCCCCTCCAGGTTGGTCCGGGCTGCGCAACAGCTGACAACTCCCGCTGGTTACCTGGTCCGGGCACGCGGGCAGCTGGAGACCATGACCGCCAGCTGAAGAGGAAGATGCAGCGCGCAGAGCTTTCAGCTTCACCAGCTGACCAGCACGTTTTCCCCGGCGGCTGAAGCGAGATCTCCGGGCAGGGAGGTGAGGAGCGCAGCGAAGGTAAACTGGCACGTCCGCCAGCAGGGGGGGAGGAGGGGGGGGGGACCAGAGGTACGCCGATAATGGTCCAGATAAGCGACATCAGTGACAGAAAAACAAAGATCCAAAAGTTGTTGTCTGTCATACACCAGCAGAGAGTTGATGTCATTGATCAGGAATACAAAAAACAAAAATAATCCGAACACCATCAGCAGAGGTGGATTGCAAGCCATGTACATGGGCGCCATCTTTATAGAGCATCTAAAAATCGTAATCATGTAAGAATACTTAATTTTAATAATACTCCATTAGTTAAAACTCCAGTGTGTACTCTTACAAAAAGTGAATTTGATATAAAATGGCTGAAAAGATGCATATAGAATATCCAGACTGGTATTTTCACTTAATAACCTGAATTTACTCTTTATTGGTGCAGATTATTATTTTATTTCATGCTATCAAGCATATTGCCGTTTCAAAATGATAAGCACCATTGTAAATGATGACCATTTAAGCATTATCTATTTGCTGACTTAAACTACTGATTTGTTTTACCAGGGAAGAAGAGCCAGGACCCCTTGTCACCTGCTTGTCACAGTGGCTTTTTGGATCAGCTTCTACCTGGAGATGTAATCCTTGCTGACTGTGGTGTCACCATCCAGAACCAAGTCAGACCTACTGTGCAATGGTTGAAACGCCGACATTCACACGGGGCAAAAAGCAGCTGGGTGCAGTTGAGCTGGAAGACACCTGAAGACTCTCAGCAGTTCACAAACACGTTGAGAAGATCATTGGACAAGCACGTTCCAAGTAGAAAATGTTCCATGGACCCGTGCCCATCAGTCTTCTGTCAAGTGATGATGAAGAGTACACTACTCTGGACAAACTGTGAGAGTGGCATATATTACAGATCTTATTGTTCCATATTTTCCTAACAAAGCACTTTGCTCTCAGACTGCAGGTTTACTTGTGGTTCCTAGAATTTACAAAAACAGAATGGGAGGCAGATCTTTCAGTTCTCAGGCTCCTCTCTTGTGGAACCAACTTCCAGTTTCTGTCCGTGAGGCTGACACATTGTCCAGTTTTAAAACAAGACTTAAGACTTTCTTTTTTGCTAAATCCTATAGTTATGGTTGGCTTGGGTTTCCTGAGCTGTCCCTTAGTTATGCTGCTATAGGCTTAGACTGCTGGAGGACAAACTGACCACACTTTTCACTCTACTTCTGTCTTTACTTACTCTGCTCAACCTGTTTTGTATTTGTAATTGTTTTTTCTATCCTTAACATGTTTTTTTTTGTCTTTCAGGTACACCTGGACCTATATCTGGTCCTAGACCTATATCTGGACCTGGACCTATATCTGGACCTGGACCTATATCTGGACCTGGACCTATACCTGGACCTACCATTCTGTGTTCGTCTGTCTCTCCTTCCTGTCCTCTCAACCAGCCGGTCAAAGCAGATGGTCTCTTGTCCTGAGCCTGGTTCTGCTGGAGGTTTCTTCCTTTTAAAAAGGGAGTTTTTTTCTTTCCACTGTTGCCACTGTGCTTTCTCAGGCTGGGAGACTGCAACGAAGCCGAGATTCAACTTGTCTGCTGGATTCCTTAGATAGAGAACTTTACTAATGGGCTTTTATGTATGTGAATGTTTCTGTAAAGTGCCCTGAGACAACTCTGTTGTGATTTGGTGCTATATAAATAAACTGAATTGAATCTAGTCTTTTGTGATGAGAAGCTACACAAAGCTACACGCTAGCTACGGCTATTTTTTTTTTGTTTTTTTTTTTGCTGGCCGTTCACACATCCCTACTCTGTATCTAACATTCGACTAGGATGTGCGATATATATGGCATAAAATTCATATCCGAAATCTATTGTGATGAGAAGCTACATGCTAACTACGGCTGGCTAGCTTTGCTACTTAGATCTCCAAGAGAACAGACTAACAACATTCATGCACAGTTTTCAACTCAAAAAAATGTAACGTAAATATCTCTTTTTACTTAATTCTACAGATTACTAAGCTCCACTAGAACACATGGTAGAACAGGAAACCATGGCAAAAACAAGCTAGGAAAGCAATCGCTGTTGCTCCATTCAACTGCACCCGTCCTTCCATTCCAATGTCCATCTTGACATGACTTGCTGACATATGTGACGTAGTTGCAAAGGGTTAATAGAACAACCCATGCACTCATCCAGAAGATGTTTTTTTTCTTCTTTTTTTTGTGTGTGTGTGTGGG
>NC_056510.1:46785293-46796608 GCF_014905685.2 Nematolebias whitei | reverse complement strand
CCAGAACAAGATCTGGGAACTTTCTTATTTTGACAGGGTGTGTTCCGGCAACTGTTTGCTTGGATTTGGTAACTCAAATCTTCACCCAAAGTCCAAAGTCATTGTGCATTAAAAACAAAAAAACAAACAAAAAAATAACCAAACTCAAAAATATAATTAAACAGCATAACTAAATTGCAAATCAGTTTGAAAGTTTCAGTGGGTTATTAATAAAATTTAGATTATTTATTTAAAATACAATGAGAGAGGGGACCAACATGGGTGCGGACATGTGAGCTGTATTTTGGCTGAGCTCCCGTTGACCCCTCTGAAAAATTGCTTTTCATCATTGTATCCTTGCTGCCTTCAAGCTGTTTTATGTCTCTGAGACTAGTGTAGCTACGTAACTGAATCAATATTGGTAATATGAGCTCTAGACAAAAAAAGTGCAAATCTTTGGTCTCTTCTCCCCTACAGAATTATCACCACAGCAGCCTCGGTCCATTGTGATGGAGGAACAGGTGGATCGTCCCCACTTTCGCTGAGCTCTGAAGGGACGGACGAGTCTGCGCTGAGGTCAGACACTCTGGCCTCAATTAAATCTGAAATTATAGTGATAATTAGGATGGAAATAAGAGCGGCTTTGATGGATGATTTTAATTTTATCAAGAGTGAATTGCAGGTAGTCCGAGCTGAGCTTGCTAACACCACTGCGGGCCTCAGAGCAGAGGTCAACCAAGTTAAACTTGGTGCTTCATAGGCTGAAAATGGGCTTTCTTCATGTTCGGATGAGATTGAGAAGCTGCGTGGGACGATGGTGGAGTAAAAGAGTGAAGTCGATGGGCTTAAAAATCAGTATGAATTCGTGGAAGGAAATATGAGCCATGATAATATTAGAATTATTGGACTTCCTGAGTCAGCGGGTGAATGCTCATCTACGATGATAGCTAAAATGCTAATGTTGGTCCTAAAACAGGATATGATCGATTACGTGTACCGGACAATGGGCTGAAGAAGCTCGGATGGAGGATCCAGAGTTGTTGTGGCCAGGCTTCACTACCATCAAGACTGTTTCAGCAGTGGCCTGATCCACTTCAAAGAATCAACTGTATTCATTGCGGCTGACTAGATCCTGGGAGTGGCAAGGGCACAAGCGGTGTCCACGGAGGCGAAATGTCTCCTGCGGAATCAGCTCAGGGTTCGGTATGGTCTTCTTTTCCCAGCATGGCTTTCCATCACACATGGAGAGATGGACAATGTGTTTGTCAACTCAAAGTGGTGGAATACATCAGGAAAAATATCAATCCAGCGACGAGCAGCGAGGATGGAAACAGATCGTACTAAACAACAGTGTATCCTGATGCATGCTTAATAATCCAGGTAGAAAAATCCAACAAAGTTCAATCTGGTCCTCTGGACATACAAAAAACAAAACAAAGCAAAAAATGTAGAAAAGTTTTGTCTTTCATCCGAGAGACTTCCTCAGTCTGAGGTGCTGTATTCAGCTCAGTCTCTTAAATAGCACCTTCTCAAAGTGGATCAACCAGTTTGCTGCTGAGAACCAAAACCAGCTGCTCACATGGTCAAGAAGGACCATCAGCCTAACAATGGATCATTAGCACACTGATGGCTTTTTACTGTTCACAGGGGGTTGAGTGATACTAGCAATCACAGCAGTGTAAGAGGGGGACAGTTGAACCCGGAGGCCTCCACCCCTGTTTAACGATGGACGATTTCTTTTCACAAAGATGGCCTCCTTTACTCCTCTCTCAAACCATCGTTCCTCTCTATCCAGGATGTAAACATCTTCATCCCTGAAAGAGTGACCGCTGGCCTGGAGATGAGTGTAGACCGCAGAGTCCTGGCCTGATGATGTTGATCTTCTGTGCTGGTCCATCCTTTTGGCCAGTGGCTGTTTTGTTTCCCCGATGTAAGACTGATCACAGCCCTCCTGACACTGAACAGCATACACAACATTACTCTGTTTGTGCCGGGGGACTGGATCTTTGGGATGAACCAGTCTTTAATGTATTTTGGGGTTTAAAAGCCACTGGGACATTATGTTTAGAAAATAAATGTCTCAGTTTCTCTGATACTCCCTCAACATATGGAATGACCACTGGTCTGGGTCTGGGTTCCTCCTTTTCACCTGATGGCTGACTGGAGTCCTGTTTGGGTTTCTTCTCTGCTTTCAGGAAGGCCCAGTTAGGATATCCACATTGCTCTAGAGCCTGTCTTGTGTAGGATTTCTCCTTCTGCCTGGCTCCTGAGCTAGTGGGGATGCTGTCTGCTCTGTGATACAGAGTCCTGATGACTCCTAACTAGGGGTTGAACGAGTATATAATTTTTAAACTCGACATTAACATAATAAAACCCGAGTAGAACTCGGTTATTTGATGACGTCATAGATCTCAAAATACAAAAAATAAATAAATAAATAAAACCGCAAAAAAGATAATTATTTAAAACAAACAAAAAAAAGACCAACAAAACATTGGGAGCATATATTATGCTCCTACCATTTATCATACTGCAAATAAGTCACAGGAAAAACTAAACCATTAGTTATTATTATTAAACTGCAAACGTGAAGAAACGCAGCACGTCAAAAACGAAACTTAAACCGAAACTGGTTCTGGTTCGGTGGATAGAACCGGGTAATACACCATACTCTGTGACCTGCAACAGTGCAACACTGCCCCCTATGGTCATACGTGGTCACATAATATGACGTCACTACGGATACCCGACTTTACTTTATTAACATCAATAGATGTCCTAGCAATTGATGTGTAGATTACTCGAGTACTCTGTTAATGCCCTACTCCTAACTTGTGCTCCAAAGGGTGATGGGAGTCAAACTGCAAATACTGGTCTGTGTGGGTGGGTTTGTGGTACACCTCAGTTTGCAAATGTCCTCTATCAGAGACTGAGACCTCACAGTCCAAGAAAGCCAACTTGCCATTTTTTCCATCTTCTCGTGTGAACTTGATGTATTTATCCACAGAGTTGATGTGGTCAGTAAAATGTTGGACTTCCTGAGATTTAATTTTAACCCAGGTGTCGTCAACATACCTGAACCAATGACTTGGTGGTGTCCCTGAAAAGGACGTCAAGGCTCTCTTTTCTACCTCCTCCATGTACAGGTTGGCAACAACAGGAGAAACTGGAGACCCCATAGCACACCCATGTTTCTGCCTATAATATTGCTCCCCATATGTGAAGTAGGTTGACTGCAGGCACAGTTTCAAGAGTTGACACAGTTGTTCTGTGGAAAGTGTGGTCCTGCTGCTCAGAGTGGTGTCTGATTTTAATCTTAAACTGACCACCTCTACTGCATCATCAACAGGAATGCACGTAAAGAGTGATGTGACACTGGGCCACACCACAGTGTGTTTTGTTCTCTCTGTGTTCGGGTAGGAGAGACAGGTGGGTTATAACGGATCAGTCTTTTGTTTGTTTGTCTTGTATCAGGTATTGGCTTGGGATATTCTGTATGTAAATTATTTCCTGCTGTTCAACTATGACCAGCATTAAGGATATTGGCCACTCTAGTGTCTGCCCAGTTAATTGTAAGTAAAAAAAGTAAGTAAAACTTTATTTATATAGCGCTTCTCAAGATAAAAATCACAAAACGCTTCAACAAATCAGATAAACAAAAGCAAAAAAACAAATTCAGGCAAAAGCAGATTTAAAAAGATAAGTTTTTAGCTGACTTTTAAAAGAAATCACCGAGTCCAGTGATCGGAGAGTTTGAGGAAGAGAGTTCCAGAGTCTTGGAGCCACAGAAGAAAAGGCTCTATCGCCTTTAGTTTTCAATTTTGTCTGGGGACAGTCAGCAGGCCTTGATCACAGGACCTCAGAGCTCTGATCGGTGTGTAGGGATGTAAAAGTTCTGTTACGTAATTTGGTGTTTGACCATGTAAAGGTCTCCAGGTTAAAACCAAAACCTTAAAATCCACTCGATGTTGAACTGGGAGCCAATAAAGTTATTTTAAAAGTGGTGTTACATGGCAATACTTTGATGATCCAGTCAGGAGTCGAGCCGCAGCATTTTGCACAGACTGCAACCGGTGTGTGAGCTGGAATGTGAAATCTCTTAACTGTCCAGTGAAATTCCAGAAAATTATGTCACATTTAAAACAGCTGAAAACGGATATTGCTTTTTTACAGGAAACCCATGTGCGTTCTGCAGACAGTGAAAAATGTGTTAAAAAATTGTCTTGTCAGGTGTTTCAGTCTAATTTCCAATCCAAATCAAGAGGGGTAGCTATTATATTTGGTAAGCATGTGCAATTTACAGCCTCAAGTGTGCATGCTCATACTGCTGGGTGGTTTGTTATAGTGGTCGGGAAGTTGTACACACTCCCAGTAATCTTGATTCCCAACAGGTATATGCTCCCAACTGGGATGACTCTACATTTTTAATAACTTCTCCTCAAATATAACAAATATATCAACACATAACCTTATAATTGGTATTCACACATATTGTGTGCTTTCATTTCTTGAACATAGATTGATGTGGAAAACTACTCTTGACAAAATCCGCTCAATTGATCAATTAATTTCTTCAATCGTATAGCAGGGCTGATGTGTGGCGTTTCCATAACCCTACTTCAAGATCATAGTCTTTTTTTTCTCCCCAGTTCATAGGACGTACTCCCGAATCGATAATTTTTTCTTGATAAACACAATTTGCCTTTGGTGAAGGAATGTGACTATGGGACCATGGTCATCTTGGACCATGGTCATCTTGGACCATGGCCCACTTATTATGAAACTGTTTATCCTGGTCACAAAATCTGTATTTTTGTCCTTGGAGACTCAACCCCTTACTTTTATCCGAGGAAGACTTTGTCAACTTTCTTACATCTGAAATTGAATTTTTCCTCCAACAGGAATGCCACGCCGTCCTGTCTGGGAGACATTAAAGGTCTACCTGAGGGGTCAAATAATTTCTTACTGTGCAAACAAAAAAAGGAAGGGATTGACACAGCTAAGACAGTTAATGGATGAGATATTACAATTAGACAGTGAATATAGCCCCCCCCCCCCCCCCCACGCCTCTGTGCACATTGTTTAATATTCCCACTGTAAATAAATACTGTTAATTTGACCTGTTCAGTGCACTTCATATTCTCTGGGGATTCTGTCAAAACCTTACAGATGGTTGTCTGGTTGTAATAGTTTTCTGTGAAGTTCTCATTTTAGTTGGTTATTTTTGCAATAAACTTAAACTCTCACTGTTGAGTTCAATTTCTCTTTTATGTTGCGGCCCAATGAGTAAGGTCTTTTAACACGAAGAAACCAGCAGAACTAGAACCAGGCTCAAAATGAACGGCCATCTGCCTTGACAAACTAAGTGTGAAAAAGAAAGGAAAAATAAAAACATCAATTCAGCCATTCATTGATTTTCTGCACCCACTCATTTCTGCTTGAGGTACAAGTATAGGTGTGATGATCCTTACTGTTCAGGATGCAAATGCATTAAAGTGCACATTCTGCCTGGTTTGACAAAGGGTGGCTTTTCTAGAAAAAAATGATTTCAGATTGGGTTTGTTACACAGAACAGGTGGTGAACACATGCTGCTGCAAGCCTCCAATGTTCACATTCCTTTTTATGACTACAGCTCTGTCATCAAAGAACCTTTCATACATTGAAGGGAGTATTTTTTTGTTACAGGAAAAACCTAAATGAGGAAGGAGCCAAAGGAAGCCCTCCTATCAAATTTCTTCTCATCCTTTGTAGAAAGTAAAATATATTGCAGTGAAGCGTTTTGTTGTTGATGTCTGGATAAAATTTAACCTAGGTGAAAAGTATAACAATTTAAGAAATGGGTAAGACAAAGATATACCTCCTCAAGACATTCTTTATTCTTTTTAACAAGAGAGAAAAGATGTGTGTCTGAGTGGAGAGAGATGGTGAGGAATGTCGAAAAAAGGTTAGGACCACACAAAATTTGTGTGCAGCTCAAGCTTGGTCTGAATCTCCAGAGACCCTTAAGGCACACAGTGAGGTAATCCAAACCATCTGCAGGAGACCAGGCTGAAAGGGGGCCCTCCAATTTTAGGACTCTAGAAAATTATTTTGAAAGTTGAATTTAGGTTTTTGGTTGTAACATTTACACACACCAAACTGAAACCCAATAGTGTTTGAATATTTCAGAAGCTTATTATAAAGGCATACAAGAAAAAAGTTATGCATCCTATTATCAGTCATTGAAACACTGCAAGGTTTGATGATTCAGAGAAAATGATGCTGAAATAAATGTTTTCCAAAAAGCTGCAGCAAAATGTAATCATAAATGAGCAATCAGTAACTGAATCAAATGTCTTTGCAAGTTCAAATAAATCTTCAGCTTGCTTTGTAGGATGATGAGAAAAGATCTTTACAGAAAAAGGTTTCCGTCCTGCAAATTGCTGTCAGTATGAAGGCGAGTTAATTATTAATCAAGCTTTATGAAAAAAATTACTTGAATCAAACAGATCTCTAATTTTGATTTGTAATGTTCGATTTTTATAATATATAGTTTGATAGTTCTCCAAAGTAAAAATCTCTTTACTAATTAAATGCCTTCATTAAAACAAATCATCCTTAAAGGAATCCACCACTCCACTGTTGCCATTAACAACTCGACCACAGTTTTTACATTTGCTGGCGACATGGATGTTAACAACATCAACGTGCCCCATACAGAGAGGAGGTCGAGGTGCTGGCAGTTTGGTCAAAAAAACACACTCAAGCAAGTCGCATGCTCCCGTGGTAGCTGATCAACATTTGGCACAACACTTACACATCTACAGAACAACTGATTAACTTCTGTTGAGCTCAAAATGTGGTGTGGTAGTAGTTGTTATCTCCAACATATTGCAAGGTTCTTGTGTGGACGAAAAAGACGAAGGAGGAGGAGTGTTGGTTGGCTAACAGACACACCAACACAAAATATTACACGACTGCCTGTATTCCATGACTGGTAATGCACTGTGAAAACATACTTTAGTATTTACACACCGCAACGATCGATGGACTAGCCAGAGACTACGGACTGAGGAGAACAGACTCAAAGACTCAATAAAATTAAAGTGTTTAATAAGTGTTCATTATCATCAAACATGCAAGGGGAGAGTGTGGAACCCTGAGGAGCAAGGAGACAAGATAACATACATGTAGTACTTGGAGGAGTGATAATGATATTAATTCTCTTTCTTACAAAAAGACGTGGTTTGTCAAGGAGACAGGTGATCCAGTGGTTCCAGTGAATGGATGGAAGGTGTCCAGGCAGAGTTCCAGGTTGGAGGCAGCAGAGGAGGCACAAAAGAACTTGAGGATGTTGTGGTTATCTGTGAGTGCATACTGTCTACATTGTGTTTTTTTTAGTACTGTGGTTGATCCCATAATGTGGAATTAGTAAGACCTACATCTTCTACATTATTATTGAACAAATATGAACCTGGAAGACATTGACAATGGTTTTGCTGTGTGTTTGACTTGGACTTCACATGGAGATGAGGAAAACAGAAGGCAAATTGCCAAAGCAGAGCAACAAAGAGCACTAGCAAAAGAAAAAAGATGAACCAGAAGATGCTGAAAGAAAATTACCGTCCTGCCCTTACAACAGGCTTGTGGAACAACTGGGACAAGATGATGCTGCTGAACACCACAAGTACAGTGCAGCAGCATTACAAGTAAACTACATCCGGGAAGATGGCGCCGGTGCTGGTGGCTTGCCGTTCACCTCTGTCTGTTTTGATTGTTTTTTTCAGTTTTTGTCATTTTTCTTCGGTGACATAAACTCACTGCTTGTTTATGATCTCCAACAACTTTTAAATATACAGTTATCTACTGCAAACCCCGCCTTGTTTGACCACTTTGACCGGGGCTCTGGACCCCCACCCCCTCTGCTTGTTGATGTCCCGGTTTACCTGAAGCGCGTGGCGTTTCTGCCCACCCAAAAACATCGCTCCAGGCGCCGTGGGAGAAGTGCCGGCCGTCTCGTGAGGATTAAAGCCAGAATCAAGCTCTCTGCTGCTTCGTCATCTGCTGCTGACCATCAGAGGTTTAACTGTCCATCCGGATGCTTCGCTGATCCACTCAACTCCAGCTCGCTACAGGTGCCCAGGCCTGGTACACACCGTGCGCGCGGCTGCGGTTGTTTCGGCCGTCTCCAGTGGAACTTAACCAACTCCGGACTGTCTGTTACATCATCTCCTGCCGACCATCTGCTGGATATTCGCCTGTCCAGGTGCTTCGCTGATCCTGCTGGGTCCTGCCTGATCCCCGTAGTCGAGCCTGGCTCGCGCCGCGGGTGCGCGCACAACTGCGACGTCTCTGGTCCTTGGAGGCGCTGTTCAAACTCCAGAAATCTGAAACAGCTGATCTGTGCTCCGAGCACAGCTTTACCTTCACCTACTGGTCCTACAAAGATTGCTCTGCTGAATGTGAGATCGCTGACAAATAAAACTTTCATCTTAAACGATTATTTCTGCTCCAATGGACTGGACTTCATGTTTGTTACAGAGACCCTGCTCGTCCCTGATGAGTTAAGTGTTTTTTCTGAACTTTTGCCGGTGGATTGTGCCTTTTTTAATGCTCCAAGGACTTCTGGTATGGGTGGTGGATTATTAATAGTTTTTAAAAAGCTCTGGAACTGCAGATAGCTACAGGCTGTAGCTTTTCAGAATTTTGAACTGCTGCATTTTGAGCTGGGCCGCTCCAACCCAACCCTGTGCTGCCTGATCTACAGGCCACCCTCATATGACAAAAACTTCATAAGTGAATTTTCTGACTTTCTGACTGGAATACTGCTCAACTACGACAGGGTCTTGATTCTGGGAGACTTTAATGTGCACGTCTGCTGTCCTGACAAGCCTTTGGTGCAGGAGTTTCTAAAGCTGTTACAATCTTTCAACCTTGTGCAGAATGTTGTTGGTCCAACTCATCAACAGGGCCATACACTTGATTTAGTTCTGACTCACGGTCTGTGGTTAATCTGGAAATTGGGGATGCTATTGTTCAGATCACAAATCCATTTCATTCCAAACCTCTGTTATTCACAAGTCTAAATCCCCCGCTCCATCCAAGAGTTGTCGGATATTTAACTCTTCAACCGCTGCTCTTTTTTCCTCTGCATTCCTTACTGATGCTGCTTCAGTCCCTGAAACCTGTATTAGTACGCAGGAGCTGCTTAGTAGGCATGATGCGACCTGCTCTAAGATCTTAGACCTTGTGACCCCGCTAAAAATCAGGCGACCAAAGCGGGCACCACACCCCTGGTTGAACGCGACCACTCGAGCGGACAAACGTCTATGCAGGAGAGCTGACCGCAAGTGGAAAAAGGACAAATTACAGGTTTCTTTTATTATGTTAAAAACATGTTTGAAAGATTATCA
Organism: Nematolebias whitei; assembly: GCF_014905685.2. Classification (NCBI taxonomy): domain Eukaryota; kingdom Metazoa; phylum Chordata; class Actinopteri; order Cyprinodontiformes; family Rivulidae; genus Nematolebias; species Nematolebias whitei. The sequence continues at coordinate 46,787,236 of NC_056510.1, read as the reverse complement.
GAGCATTGTTACATCTGAAAAGAACAAATACTTCTCCCAAATCATTGCTTCAAACAGTCATAATCACCGTGTTCTTTTTAATACTGTAAATTCCATTTTAAACGTGCCTCGGTCTGCCAGCATGGAGGCCCCTGTTGACATCTGCAACGACTTTACCAGATACTTTGCTGATAAGGTAGAGTTGATTAGGGCATCCATCCCCCGTCCACAACTGACCCCTCTGTCATTGTCCCTTGCTCAGCTGTCTTCAAACAGTTTGAACCTATTTCACTCCCATTTCTAAACAAAGTTGTTGGTCAGATGAAACCCTCCGGTTCCCCCGCTGACCTCATTCCTGCGTCGTTTTTCAAACTAGTTCTACCCACGATTGGACCCTCTGTTCTTACTATTATAAATAGTGGTATTGTGACAAGTGTGGTTCCAGATGTTTTCAAACATGCAGTAGTTCATCCGTTAATTAAGAAACCTGGACTTGACCCTTGGACTTGCTCAAATTTCAGACCAATCTCAAAACTTCCCTGCCTGTCCAAAATCCTGGAGAAAATAGTTTTCATTCAATTAAACAAGTTTTTGAATGAGAACAGAATCTTTGAGATTTGTCAATCTGGTTTTAAGCAACTCCACAGCACTGAAACAGCATTAGTGAGGGTTTGTAACGACATTATGATATCAAACGATTCTGGTCAATTTGTGGTACTTCTGCTCCTGGACCTTACTGCTGCTTTTGATACTGTTGACCACAGTATCCTTATATCACGGCTGGATCAGTGGGGTGGGATCACAGGTGCTGCATTAGAATGGTTCCGCTCATACCTGAGTGGCAGGAGTTTCTGTGTCAAGGTTGGTAACAATGTATCTGCCTCATTACCTCTTTCATGTGGGGTCCCACAGGGTTCGATTCTTGGACCCCTTCTGTTCTCACTTTATTTGCTCCCACTGGGGTCCATCCTGAGGAAACACGGTCTTTCATTCCATTGCTATGCTGATGACTGCCAGATCTACCTGCCTGTGAAACCAGCAAGTGTTTGCTCCATTCACCCTCTGTTAAAATGTCTGGACGACATTAAGGCCTGGATGGCTTCAAATTTCTTAAGTTTTAACAATGAGAAGACCGAAGTCATTGTTTTTAGCCCTAGCTCAACTGCCACCACTGATCCTGTCAACCTGGACACTCTTCAGCCATATCTGAAGCAGTCTGGTAAAAATCTCGGGATGGTTTTAGACTCTGACTTCAAGTTTGACAAACAAATCAACTCTGTTCTGCAGAAAAGCTTCTTCCAACTAAGACAGGTAGCTAAGCTTAAGCTAGTGTTGTCCAGACCCGACCTTGAAAAACTAGTCCATGCCTTTGTCACGACCCAATTGGACTATTGCAACGCACTGTATGCTGGGATCAGCTAGACCTCCATTTCACGTCTTCAGCTCATCCAGAATGCTGCAGCTCGGCTTTTAACCTTAACTCGTAGGTCTGAACATATTACTCCAGTTCTGTCCTCCCTTCACTGGCTCCCTGTTCGTACGAGGATAGTCTTTAAAATTCTTCTGTTGACCTTCAAATGCTTAAATGGTCTCGCACCCCTTTACCTCTCTGAGCTTCCGGAACCTTACGTTCCCTCTCGGGCCCTGAGATCATCCGATCAGCTGCTTTTGGCTGTTCCAAAAACAAGACTGAAGCTCAGAGGAGATCGGGCTTTTTCAGTCATGGGCCCCAAACTCTGGAACAACCTGCCCCCCAACATCAGGCAGGCCACCTCCCTTTCTCACTTCAAATCCCTGCTTAAAACACATTTGTTCTCGCAGGCATTTCACACAGTCTAAAATGATCTAGTGTTTTTTAATCTGTGACCCTATGTTTTAAATGCTTTTTATTAATTCTTCAGTTATTATCATTATTAGTGTCATGAACCAGAGGCCGGATCGCAAACAACAACAACAACCACTGA
>NC_056510.1:46780421-46785283 GCF_014905685.2 Nematolebias whitei | reverse complement strand
AAATGAATCTGTGGGAATCAGATTCAGGGATAAGGATAAGTCCGTGACACAGAATGAGCTTGACCTTTAATCCGTGATCCAAAAAACAGTCAGAAGGGAAAGGCAGAGTTCATACCGTGAAGTCAGTTGTTCAGCAGAAGTATCCAGTACGTGATCCAAAAAGAGAGTCAAAAACAAGAGCATGAGTCGGTACCTGATCAGATGAGCAAAAGCAGACGAGGGCTGAGGCAAAAACGTGGTCGTGGTCAAGGCAAGGGTCATGAACGTGATGAGTCAATCAATGGAATGCTGGAAAGTCTACTGCTGATGAGACAGGATAGAGAATCTGGCCCAGACTGAGAGGAATGAGTGAACTTAAGTACTGACTGGACCAGGTGGTGGAGCTGTGGGATAATGGGCGGTGACAGGTGACATGCGTTGAGTGATTACTGAGTGTGCAGCATGACAGAGGAGCTGACAGAGAGCAGAGCTATGACAATTAGTGTATTGTATATATATGTTTATGTATTTTTCTCTTTAATTTACTCATTGATTGCTGTTGTTGTTAAGCACTTTGATAACAGGTTATGTTTTAAATGTGCTCTATAAATAAAGTTGACTTGACTTGACAGTCTTTTTTATTTATTAGACACAATTGGATTATAACTGTGCCAATCTTTAAAGTGCATGATCACAATGGTGCCATACTAAGAACTGGCTGAGTAAAATCACTGAAAGAGCTCAGGTGTTCAGATATTACATAGGTGTTATTTTTTAATGTTATCAGGCATTGTAGGTGTTGTTATTCTTTAAAAATATTGGATTGTTTTCCTAAAGCCTTTGCAGTTTTTTTTTTAAATCAGGGTCTTTTTATTAAGATTTTCTTTAACTAAACACAACAAAGAACAGAACAAAATCCCATTCCATCCCTCCCCACAAACAGAGTCAGCCACATATACATGAATGTCTTTATAAAGGTGTTGACATGTTTTCAACATATGACACAAAAGGCTGCCAAGTGTCCCAGAATCTTTTTTACAAAACCTTTCAGGGTGTATCTAATTTTGTCTGGATGAACATGATAAGTCTAAAAAAGTCAGCCATGAATCAGAGCATTAACACTGTGATTCCACAGTGTTAATGCTCTGATTTGATTGCTGTAATATTTTATTTGCATTGGGGGCAAGTGTACAGTGGTAATGTTTTGAACTCATTACCGTAAGTTTTTGGTATACAGTGCCTGTAGCTGTCGCAGAAAAGATAATTTAAGTTCTGTTGTCGCAGACATCTATTGGTGGAATTGAGTACTGCACCTAGATATGAGCATGCAGTGCACATGACCAATTTAGACTTATAAGCTGCATATGTGTATGGACATGAGGGAAGAGAGTCAAAGAAGTGAGAGCACGAGAAGACCTGGATAGCTTTTTTGGCGGCGAGTTTGAGAGTTGGAGCTGAATCGACACAAGAGTCTTGGGCGGTTGGCATAAAACTGGTTTGTGACTGGACTGCTATGGTGTCTCAAGTTGATAGTGAAGGGGATGATGAGATGGATTTAGGTGAGTGGACACCGGTGCGTGGTGGTAGAGCATCAGGAAGAGAGAAATAGAAAGGACGATACTTTGCAAAGTAATAAAAGGAGTCTAGAAGAAAAGAGTTTGGAGGAAAACGATGTGGTTAGTAAGAGGGTTGTTAGGGAAGAATCCAAATAAATCATAAAGTTTAGAAAGGAGGATGAAGGAATACAATTAAGTCCGTTATTGTTGTCAAAAGAATTAAAAAAGAAGTTTGGAGAACTGACACTTGCTAAGACTCTTAGGGTGCATTCACATCAGCCCTGTTTAGTCCGCTTTAATCGAACTCTAGCTCGTTTTCCTAGAAAGTCCGGTTCATTTAGAGAGGTGTGAACGCGCCATCGAACTCTGTCACGGAACAAAAAGGTGAACTCTGGCCTGGGCTAAAACCTAGGTCTCAGTCTGGTAGAAGCGAACTCCAGCGCGGTTCCAGTACAGTGTGAATGCAAACAGACCGGGCCCCGCTCTACAGGGTAAACAAACACGCATTTCTCTGACCTCATATGGAGCCGTCAGCTGCCTTGTGTGGAAAACAACATTCTCCATGGTCTTCTGTCTCATCTTCTGCTCATGCTAAGTCCATTTTTGAAAAAGGACAAACTATAACTCCTAAAACTGCTAAAACTTGATGCCACTTCGTTTTTATTTTTATTTACAGAAGAAGAAGATGTGTCTTCAGAGGTTTTTGTGTCATTTCTTTCAGTAGTTCTTGGTGCAGCACCCCCACAGGCGAGCGGGGTAACAGGTTGGTTCAACAGGTTGACTCGACTGCACAGTGCAGTGTGAATGCAAACTCACCAGCTCAAATGTAACAAAAGGTCATGAATATTGGTCCCGAACCGAACCGAGTCTACCGGACTATAAGGTGTGAAAACGACCTTAGAGACGGGAACCTGTTGATAACAGTGAGGAATGAAGAGCAGAAAAACAAAGTGATGAAAACTCAGAGTATCTATAAAAAAGTAGTGAGTGAGATCAAGATGTTAGGTAGCTAGAGGAGTGATCACAGGTATTCTGGTGGGAGAAGATCTGGAGAAATGTAGACACAGCATTTATGGAGGTGAAGTCAGCAAAGTTAAAAGATTGATGAGAACACCAGATTGAACTTTTTTGGATTTTTCTACCTGGATTATTGAGCATGCATCAGGATATTGATGAGAACAGTTGAAGGTGAAAGAAAGGAAAGTCTGTCAGTGATGTTGGAGTTTCAAGGAGCTGTTCTTCCTGAAAGCATAAAAGTAGGATGTATGTGCTTCCCTGTTAGGCCGTATAGCCCTCCTCCTCTCAGGTGTTATAAATTTCAGAGGTACGGACATATCGCAGCAGCATGTAGGGGGAAACAAAGATGTCCAAAGTGTGGAGGGGAACATAGATATGAGGAGTGTAAAAATGGAAAGGATACTTGTTGTAACTGTGGAGGACAACACAGAGTAACTTATGGAGGCTGTGAAATCAGGAAAAGAGCAGTGGAAATTGAACAAGTCAAAGTCAATAATAATATAAGTTATGCAGAAGCTGTTCAGAGAGTGAATAAGCCGAAAGAGGTGCCAGGTAAAGTTCAGCCAAAACCAACACCAGAACAAAGGCAGATTGGACCTGACACAGAACTGACAGTTGAAAAGATCATGTTGTTCATTGCATATGGAATTAATTGTACAGAGCAAGTAAAACACAAAACAGAAAAAAATCAAAATAATTGTGAAAGGGGCAGAGAGGTTTTTTGGTATAAAGGATATATACTGGGAGCACATAATTAAGACACTGGGGGCACATAAATAAGAGACTGAGAGCAGAAGGGAAGAGAGGAGAACCAGAAGACAGAACAAACTGGTCATCTTACAGTGGAACGCTAGAAGTCTAATATCAAATGGGCAGGAGTTTAAAGGATTTATCAAAGAATTCAAAGAACATAGATATTATATGCATTCAGGAAACTTGGCTTAAACCAAACCTTGATTTTGTTATAAATAGATATGAAAACATTAGAAGAGACAGAGAGGGAGGATCTGGAGGAGGGTGTATAACATTCATTAAACAGCGGAATCAATTTAGAGTATTAGATAAAGGTAGAGAGTTAGAATATATTGTTATTGAAATATGACAATAAATGGACAATTTAAAATAATAATTTTTTATAATCCATGTAAAAAATCTTACACTAGACTTAATGGAGGTGTGATGATTTCTCGGCAGGGGACCCATTTGGTGCAGGCAGGCAGGCAAGACTCAAAGAATATAAATCAATAATTTATTATTTACAAAAAAAAGATGGCTGACGGGGCATGGGACAGGACGCAGGACACAAGGAGCAGGACAGGAGGAGCATAACAGGCATCACAGTGAGACAATGACCAGACAATGAGGGACGCAAGCAAACAGACTTAAATACACACACCAACGAGACTAACACAGAACACCTGTGAAACATCACAGGTGCAGACATCAGAGGGGGAGCAGACAAATATAGAACACTAGGGGGAGACAGAGACCAGGGAAAGTACAACTCCTACAGTACCTCCCCCCTCCAAGGACATCCCTTGACGTCTCCAAGACCCCCACACCCCCAAAACGTGGGTGGGAGGAGGGGGAAAGCCAACAGGGAGGAGGGCACTAGGGGAAAAAAAAAGAGACACGAGTGGAACGAAGAACTGGACAGCGTACACTAGGGGCAAGGTACAACACATGGAAACAAAAGGAGGTCAGAGTTCAGGTAGGGAACTGAGATTGTTCAAAAAGCAGGAAACAGGTCAGACAGGCAACCATTCACCAGGCCGGGGCCAGTCATGTGGGCGGCCGAGAGGTCGTCCAATAGGCAGGAACAGGTCGGGCAGAGCAGGAGTGAGGACTTCAGCAGGCGGATCAGCAGCGAGGAGCTCAGCAGCGAGGAGCTCTTCTGCGGCTGGATCGTCTGGGGCTGGATCTTTGGCGGCAGTATCTGGAGTGGAGTCCGTCTGGACCCCCTCAAAGCAGGAGAGGTGAAGAGCGTCCGCCGGGACCCCCTCGGAGCAGGAGAGGTGAGGAGCGTCCGCCGGGACCCCCTCGGAGCAGGAGAAGTGAGGAGCGTCCGCCGGGACCCCCTCGGAGCAGGAGAAGTGAGGAGCGTCCGCCAAGACCCCCTCGGAGCAGGAGAAGTGGAAAGCGTCCGCCGGGACCCCCTCGGATCAGGAGAAGCGTGGGATCTACCTCGGGGGCTGCGTACAGCGTGAGATCCACCTCGGGGGCTGCGTGCAGCGTGGAATCCACCTCAGGGGCTGCATGCAGTGTGGGATCCACCTCGGGGGCTGCGTGCAGCGTGGGATCCACCTCGGG
>NC_056510.1:46756689-46780411 GCF_014905685.2 Nematolebias whitei | reverse complement strand
TCCACCTCGGGGGCTGCGTGCAGCGTGGGATCCACCTCGGGGGCTGCATGCAGCAACAGGATCTGGAGTAGACGTTTCTGGGTCTGTGGGCTCAGGAAAGGTTGTGTCCTCACACAGCATGGATGATGCAGAGGCTGCAGGAGATGGAAAAACTACGGGGACTGTAGTAGGCATGGGAGCGACCACAGGGGCTGCAGCTGTGAGACCCTCAGGAGCCAGGAGCAGGAACAGAGGAAGTGCCGAGGGTGTGGCTGGAGGCTCAGAGTCTCTAAAAGGACCCCGCAGCTTGTCTTCCAGGGACAGAGCAGTGAGAGTCGGGCAACCTGCTGGGTTTTGGTTTGGTCTGTCATTCTATTATGATTTCTCGGCAGGGGACCCATTTGGTGCAGGCAGGCAAGACTCAAAGAATATAAATCAATAATTTATTATTTACAAAATAAAGATGGCTGATGGTGCAGCAAACTTACATAAATCATGGGACAGGACGCAGGACACAAGGAGCAGGGCACGAGGAGCATAATAGGCATCACAATGAGACAATGACCAGACAATGAGGGACGCAGGCAAACAGACTTAAATACACACACTAATGAGACTAACACAGAACACCTGTGAAACATCACAGGTGCAGACATCAGAGGGGGAGCAGACAAATATAAAACACTAGAGGGAGACAGAGACCAGGGAAAGCACAACTCCTACATGAGGAACTTGGGACATATTTAGAGGATAAGGTGATTTGGTGTGGGGACTTTAATGGGCATAACTCATTATGGAGTAATCATAATGATCAAAATGGAGCTATAATTGAAGAAATAATGGATGCTACAAACTTGGTACGTTTGAATGATGGCAGTGGAACTAGAATTAATTTTAGAGATAATACATTGTCAGCAATTGATTTAACATTAGTTTCAGATTCTCTAACAGGTATTTGTTTATGGCAAGTAATCAACAAAACAACTATAGGAAGTGATCATCACCCTATCATGACTGAAATAAAGTTATAAATTGAAAAGTCTCGTATAAATGGGATGGAAAAATGGTGTTTTAGATCTGCAGATTGGGAACTTATAGGAATAGTAGTGAAATAAAAATGCAAAATGTAGATATAACTGGTATTATTGACAACTTTAATTCATCTATATGTAATGCTATCCTTGAAGCAGCCAATCAGGCTATAAGGAAGAAAGGAGGGAAAAGGGAAATAAACTTGGTACCTTGGTGGACAACAGAATGTACTAAAGCGATTAAGAACCAAAATAAAGCTTTCAAATTATTAAAAAGAAATCATAACTTTCAGAATCTGAATGAGTACAAGAAACTGCAGCAAATGTAAGAAGAACTATTAAAACTGCAAAGAGAGATTATTGGAGAAGTTTTTGTAATTCAGTACGGAGGGAGATGGACATTTCTAAGGTATGGACAATGATTAAAAGGATGAATGGGATTAAAAGAGTGAATGGATACCCAATACTAAATGATGGAGAGTTAACAGCAGTGAAAGACAGAGAAAAGGCAGACATGTTGGGAAATACTTTCGTTAAAATTCATAGTTCTGAAAATATTAGTGAAGAAGGGAAAAAAGGAAGAGAAAATACAATTTTAGAAAACAAAGAGGTATTGGAACAAATAGAAGACACAAATGATTCACTGAACATGCTGTTTACAATAACAGAGCTGAATAGGGCAATTAAAAAATATAAATTGTCAGCTCCAGGAAAAGATCAGGTTTGTTACGCGATGGTAAGTAATTTAAGTACATAATCTAAAAATATTATATTAGAATTATATAACCGAGTATGGGAGGATGGGGAAATTCCACAAAGTTGGAAGGAAGCAGTGATTGTACCAATTAGAAAACCAGGGAAAGATGAGTCAAAACTAGAAAATTATAGACCTATAGCATTAACATCCAACATATGTGAAATAATGGAGAAAATGATAAATGAAAGATTAATATACTATATGGAAAATAAAGGACTTATGTCAAAGTATCAGAGTGGTTTTAGGAGAGGGAGAAGTACAATGGACCCAGTTTTATGTTTAGAGCATGAAATTAGAAAGGCTCAAGTGAATAAAGAGAGTGTTGTGGCAGTATTTTTTGATATAGGGTGAGCGTATGATATGATGTGGAGGGAAGGATTATTAATCAAAATTAGAAGAATGGGTATAAATGGTCATATGTTTAGATGGATTAAGACTTTTTTAGAAGGAAGACAAATACAAGTGAGAATAGGGAAGGATTATTCTGAGAGTTGTAATATAGAAAATGGGACACCACAGGGTAGTATAGTCAGTCCATTATTATTTTCAGTGATAGTTAATGATATGTATAAGGAAGTAGAGGGTGGAATGGGATTTTTCACTTTTTGCTGATGATGGGGCAATGTGGAAAAGAGGAAGAAATCTAGAGTTTATTATAAAGAAGCTTCAGGGAGCAATTTCAGTAGTAGAAAAATGGTCATATAAATGGGGAGTTAAATTTTCTGTAGATAAAACTAAAATAATGTCCTTTACAAGGAAGAGAGTTGATGAGAAAATCAAGATAAAATTATATGGTCAGGAGTTGGAAAGAGTTAAAGAATTTAAATTTCTCAGGTTGTGGTTTGATGAAAGAATGACATGGGGTGTACACATTAAGAAAATAATAGATAAATGTAGGAAAGTGTTAAATATAATAAGGTGTTTAGCTGGAATTGAGTGGGGAGCTGATAAAAATTCATTGACAGCCATTTATACTCGATTAATTAGGTCAGTCTTGGACTATGGGTGCATATGTTACAATTCAGCAGCAGATACAAACCTCAATAAGTTAAATAATATCCAATACCAGGCACTAAGAATATGTACAGGTGCTTTTAAAATGTCTTCAACAGCAGCATTACAGGGTGAAATGGGAGAAATGCCTCTTAAATTTAGAAGGGAACAGCTATCTTTGAACTACTGGACACATTTACAAGGACAAAGAAATGATCATCCAACATTAGAGGTACTTAAATCAGGTTGGGACAAGGAAAAAATAAAAAGCTTTGGGTGGATAGCAAAAGCCAAAGTTAATGAAATCCATTTAGATCAACTAGATACAGGGTATATGTCAGAAAGTTCCATTACCCACAATACCCCTTGGGTACTTCCTGATGCTATAGTAGATTTTTCATTATTAAAAAAGAAAAACAAGAAACCAGCCACTAGGGAGCACAAGTCAATGTATCTCTTGTGCCGGTCCCAAGCCCGGGTAAATGGTGAGGGTTGTGTCAGGAATGGCATCTGATGTAAAACACTTCTGCCAAAACCATAATGCGAGTTCATCAAAGCGAAACCATACCAGATCGGTCGAGGCCCCGGTTAACAACGACCGCCACCGGTGCTGTTGACAAACAGGGTGCCGGTGGAAATTGTGCTACTGTTAGTCGAAGACCATGAGGAGGGAAATGTGTCAGGAGACAGAGGGAGAAGAGGAAAGTGAAGAATTTAGGACAGGTTTGAAGCTCTAAATGTGGGGACAATGACGAGCAAAGGTAGAGAGCTGGCTGACATGATGCAGAGAAGGAAGGTAGATGTTTTATGCATCCAAGAGACCAAGTGGAAGGGCAGGCAGCAAGGCTCGCAGCATTGGAACAGGGTTCAAACTGTTTTACCATGGTGTGGATAGAAAGAGAAATGGAGTAGGGGTGGTACTGAAGGAGGAGTTGGCAAAGAATGTAGTAGAGGTGAATAGATTGTCAGATAGGATGAAGTGCCTGAAGGTAGAAGTAGAAGGTCTGATGCTAAACATTGTCAGTGGTTATGCTCTACAGGTTGGATGTGACGAGGAGGAGAAAAATACATTTTGGAAAGATCTGGATGAAGTGATAGAGAGTATTCCCAGGGAGGAGAAAGTGGTGATCAGAGCAGACCTGAATGGACATGTTGGTGAAGGAAACAGAGGGGATGAGGAAGTGATGGGTAGGTTTGGTGTCAAGGAAAGAAACCAGGAAGGACAGATGGTGGTGGATTTTGCCAAGAGAATGGAAATGGCTGTAGTCAATACCTATTTCCAAAAGAGGGAGTAACATAGAGTGACTTATAAGAGTGGAGGAAGGAGTACGTAGGTCGACTACATTCTGTGTAGAAGAGGAAACCTGAGGGAGATTGGAGACTGTAAGGTTGTGGCAGGGGAGAGCGTGGCCAGACAGCATCAGATGGTTGTGTGTAGAATGACTGTTGTTGTGAAGAAGAGAAAAAGAGTAAAATCAGAGAAGAAGACCAAATGGTGGAAGATGAAGAAGGAAGAATGTTGTGAGAAATTCAGAGAGGAGCTGTTAAAGACTCTGGGTGCTAAGAAAGAGCTTCCAATTGACTGGGCTAGTACAGCAACAGTAATTAGAGAGACATGTAGGAAGGTACTTGGTATGTCATCTGGACAGAGAATGGATGATAAGGAAATCTGGTGGTGGAATAGGGAAGTGCAGGACGCCATTCAAAGAAAGAGATTAGCCCAGAAGAAATATGACAGTGAGAGGACTGAAGAGAGGAGACAGGAGTATAAGGAGATGGGACGTAGAGCAAAGAGGGAAGTACCTAAGGCAAAGCAGAAGGTATATGATGAGTTGTATGGGAGGCTGGACACTAAAGAGGGAGAGGAGGACTTGTCCCGATTGACAAGACAGAGGGATCAGGCTGGAAAGGATGTGCAGCAGGTTGGGCTTATTAAAGATAGGAATGGTAATGGTCTAACAAGTGAGGAGAGTGTAACGGGAAGATGGAAGGAGTACTTTGAAGAGCTAATGAATGAAGAGAATGAAAGGGAAAGAAGAGTAGAGGTCATAGAAACTGTGAACCAGGAAGTGGGAAAGATTAGTGAGGGTCAAGTCCAGAAAGCTCTAAAAAGAATGAAGAAGGGGAAGGTAGTAGGACCTGATGACATACCAGTGGAGGTTTGGAAATGTCTTGAGAGATGGCAATGAGGTTTTTGACTCAAATATTCAATGGCATATTTGAAGGGGTGCCCATTTTTAGGAACAAGGGTGATGTACAGAGTTGTAGCAACTACAGGGGAATTAAGTTGATGAGCCACACGATGAAGATCTTGGAGAGAGTTGTGGAAGCAAGACTTAGATGAGAGGTGACTGATCTGTGAGCAGCAGTATGGTTTCATGCCAAGAAAGAGCACCACAGATGCCATCTTTGCTTTGAAGATGCTGATGGAGAAGTACAGAGAGGGTCAGAAAGAACTCCATTGTGTCTTTGTGGATTTAGAAAAAACATCTGACAGAGTGCCGAGGGAGGAGGTGTGGTATTGCATGAGGAAATCTGGAGTGGCAGAAAAGTATGTTAGACTGGTACAGGACATGTATGAGGACAGCAGGACATGTATGAGGACAGCAGGGCATGTATGAGGACAGCAGGACAGTGATGATATGTGCTGTAGGAGTGACCGATAGCTTCAAGGTTGGAGGTGGGAGTGCATCAAGGATCGGCTCTGAGCCCCTTCTTGTTTGCTCTGGTGATGGACCAACTAACAGATGAGGTCAGGCAAGAATCCCCAAGGATGATGATGTTTGCAGATGACATTGTGATCTGTGGTGAGAACAGAAAACAGGTGGAAGAGAACTTGGAGACGTGGAGGTATGCACTTGAAAGAAGAGGAATGAAAGTCAGCCGTAGTAAGACAGAGTCCATGTGTGTTGTCAAGTAAACTCGTTTATTGAATGAAATCATATCTGCCAGTGGCTTCCAAGTAACAGATTTGTACCCTCTGTAATGTAAAAGAATTGTTTCTATGCATTGAGTATTATGTGATTGTAACAAGTTGTCCTACATCCTGTGATTAGGGTGAAGTGAAATAATTATACTGTATAATTATACTAAAATAAAATGCTGTGTTGTTTATGCTGTGGTCCGGGAGAAGGGAAAAGTGATGAGTCGATGCTTATAAAAAAAACTGCTAAACAGCAGTAAAGAGATCCAGCTGTGTTCTAGGGAAAAATTACAAAGGAGAGTGGTGAGTTGACGTCTTTAAAACACTTTAACAACAGTTTAACACAGCAGTAGAAGGAGCCAGCTGTGCTCTAAACGGCTGACCTAATCAGGAAAACAGTACACGTAGAAGCCGAGCAAGCAGCCGAACAAGTCTGCACGTCACCATAAAATGGCAGGCGGTAAAAAGAAACATGTGTGGTAACTTGTAATCTTGTGAGCTGAGGAGCAGGAACAATACAGCTCAAATACCTTATAAGGGGCAATTTGGAGACAGTCCAACTGTCTACCAGAGGGCCGACCTTCCTAAAAACTAAAGTCCAATCATAAAACGACACCAAGCTAGTAAAAGGGAAAACTGGGTTGTCCAATAAAAAGATCTCTTATTTAAACCAAGCCTACTGGCAAGTCGGGGCTGAACAGACCGTGGAGTTGGAAGGATGAGGGCAATATAGCTTCCCCCCCAGAAGCTACTCAGACAGATCAGGAACAGCTCAAAAGAAGACTTCTTTTTCATCAAGATATGAATATTCTTCCGTTCAGCCGAGCTGACACCAGACCAGATTCCTCAGGATTAGGACTGCTTTCGTTAAGGGAGATCTCTTCCAGGGCTCTGGAGGTATTTATTGTGCTATTTTCCAAAAGTCTTCGGGCAGAAATGGTGAGCAACCCCTTACATATTGTAAAAATGTTAAATTTCATATGAAGTAACAGTGTTCCAATAGTTAAAAAGAAGGGTTAGATTGAGAGTGTTGTCCTGCTTCCAGCCTACTTGAAAAGTTACCACATGATCTGTGTGCTGTCAAGGTGGATTGTAACAGGTCTAGCTAAGCTTGGTTGGTTCGTGAGACAGTGAATAGGGGTTTATGGGGATTTAACACGCTGTGGGGCTCCAAGTGCATGTTAGTCCATCCTCGTGGGCATAGGCTGCTCTGTAATGACAACCTAAGCTTTAGGAGACAAGATTTTCTAACTCAGCTCATCGGAGCCAGGAGAGCCTTGCCTCAGTGGACACCCCAGGACCATGAACGTCTCACTAGACCGCTAAGACACTCCCTGGTACAAGGCATGAACTCTCTGTCATTAATCTCTTTAAATGATCAAATGTAACCAATTCTAATATGCTAATAATGCTGTACCCCTGCAAATCCCTAATTAAAGCAAAGCATAAAATGTAAAATTCTGGACTATCATTTCTAGATGTTTGTACTCAGAAAGTTGGAAGGCTTGGTTCAAATTCATCAAAAATGAGGAGGTTTTTAAAGGTTTCGCAGCTTGGATCGAACAACACCCTGGAATCTTGTGCCTAGATTCTAAAAACTACCAGATTGGTAACAATTTCAGTTCTACAATAGGAGGTGAGCGGCCAAAATGTTAGTTTACCTGTGATTAACGATTTAACCCCGGCTACTAGGTTGAACAAGTCACGGGATGAGACAAGGGTGTGACTAGCAAATGATGGTTGTGAACAGTCTGGGTGAATCACCTCCAACACAGCCTTAACTAGAACTAGCCTAATGTCACTCTGGGTAAAGTCCAAGTGTTAGATTAGTCCAAAATACCCCATTTGGCCATAACTCAGGTGGTAACTTCACTGGGTAGAAAAACAGTGTGAATGAGAGGGAGGATGTGGAACAGTGAGGCTACAAAGAGCAGAGGTCACACAGGTGCAGGACTTCAAGTACTTGGGGTCCACTGTCCAGGAAAATGGGGAATGTGATAAAGAAGTGAAAAAGAAAGTCCAGGCAGGATGGAGTGGATGGAGAAAAGTTTATGGAGTGATTTGTGGTGTCGGCAAAGGTCAAAGGAAAAGTTTACAAGACAGTGGTGAGACCAAATGTATTGTATGGTCTGGAGACAGAGACATGGACAAAAAGACAGGAGAAAGAACTGGAAGTGGCAGAAATGAAGATGCTAAGGTTCTCCTTAGGAGTGACAAGGCTGGATAAGATGAGGAATGAGATCATCAGAGGTACAGCACAGGTTGAACAACTAGGAGATAATGTTTGAGTGGCCAGACTGAGATGGTTTGGACATGTCCAGAGGAGGGACCGTGGGTATATTGGTAGAAGGATGTTAGAAATGCAGCAGCCAGGAAAAAGACAAAGAGGACATATATGGATGCAGTTAGAGAGGACATGGAGGTAGTTGGAGTGAGGACAGAGGATACAGAGGACAGAGTGAGGTGGAGGAGGATGACTCACTGTGGTGACCCCTGAAGAGGGAAAAACCGAAAGAAGAAAAGAAAAACAAAACTATTTCTTTACTATGGATAAATGTACAGTACAGGAATACATTAACCAGTATTATAATTATGTACATATACACACAGACACATCTAAAAATACAACTAATAAAATTGGGATAGCATTCATTGTACCACAATTTCATATTAAAGTAGGAAAAAGGGTTAGTGATGGAGTATTGGTTTATGCAGGAGAAATGCTCGCTTTACTTTGAGCAGTTCAGTGGGTAGAAGAGGTAAGAGCATTAAAATCAATCATTTGCTCAGATTCTAGTTCATCATTGTCCAGTTTGCAACTCAACCAGTCAGATAGTAGACTAGATATATTAATTGAAATACAACAAACACTCTATAGGATCAACATGATGGGGATTACAGTAAACTTTATATGGGTTCCAGCACATCATGGGGTTATGGGGAATGAAAAGGCAAACAGGATGGCTAAGGAGAGCACTAGTCGGGACGTGGTTGATATTAATGTTAGCTTTAGTATAACAGAAATAAAGAGTATAATAAAATAAAAAATGAAAGAAAAGTGGCAAAAATTATGAGAGGAAGAAAAGAAAGGCCAGTGGTTTTATAAAATCCAAAGGAAATTTGGAGAAAGGAGAAGAACAGAAAGAAACAGGAGAGAAGAAAATTATTTCACAACTCGGAATTGGACACACTGGGCTGAACAGCACATTATGTTTAATAGGGAAACATCAGACAGGGACATGTGCATGGGGAGAAGAGGAAACCATAGAACACATTATTTTGCAGTGCAGGAGATATCATGTTCAAAGAAACAAGTTGATTAGACATCTTAGTAAAATGAAAATGAAATTTGACATTGTTGATTTATTGCAGAAAGATTCAGGAAACAGAGGCTATCAGGCTATATTTTATTTTTTAAAACGGTGTAGGTTGTCTAATAGGATATAAAATGAAAGAGAATTTTTTTTTTTTTTTTGTCATGTGGTCCACACTCCTTACCAGTTGGTGGCGGTAATGCCTCCTTCAGTTGTTTGCCAACCGCCAATAAAACAAGAAGAACAAGACATGAGGGAAAACGAAAGTTACAGCTGTAACTACGGTTCTATGAATCCCAGATGACCGCAAGAGGCAGTGCTTAAAGCACTGAATGATCATTCTTGCGCATGCGCAGGTCGAGAATTTATGCCAACATAGTCACGTGTGACACCCGGGACACCGGTGAGTCTATATAAGTATGTGACAACGGTAGCCCAGTCCCTTAATCTTCTCGCGAAACGCAATGATTCCGAAGGACTGAACGCCCTGGCGGTCATCCGGGATTCATAGAACCGTAGTTACAGCTGTAACTTTCGTTCTATTTCATCCCTACTGACCGCCAGAGGCAGTGCTTAAAGCACTGGATGACAATTGCCAACAGAGTCCTGAGGAATCACACCCACAAGAAGAAACAAAAGTTAAGTGTGCCCACCTTACTGAGACGGAGACGGGTGCTGTGATAGGATCCCTTCCAACGGGTGAAAGGCAGCCAGGTTTACCCTGTAGAATCTGGCAAAGGTATTTGGGGATGACCAGGAGGCTGCTGCACATATCGCCTCTAGAGTGACCCCATTCATAGCAGCACATGACACTCTAACGCTCCTGGTGGAATGGCATCGTACCCCTACAGGTGGCTTGTGGCCCTGCAGAGTGTACGCCTGTTCCACCACGTCCACAATCCAGCGCTCAAGGCGCTGCTTTGAAAGGGCCTGCCCTTTGCGAGGCTCTTCATAGCAAATGAACATATTATCAGACAGCCGCAGAGAAGCTATCCATCTGATGTATGCTTCCAGTGCCCGAACAGGGCAGAGAGGCTTGTCAGCACCATCTGCATCGAAGCGAGCAAGCTGGAGAGGTAGAGAGTGGGTTGCAGATGGGGCCACCTTAGGGAGGAACGTTACGTTAGGCCAGAGTGCAACACCCTAACCAGCCGGGTTCCAACGGCAACAGTGTTCATGAACAGATAGCGCATGTAGTTCACCTACTCGTTTGACCAAAGCCGTGTCCAGGAGCAACGTGGTCTTCTTAGACAAGCACTCAAGGCTCACATACGTCAAGGGCTCAAACGGAACCGACCACAGGGCAGCAAGGACCAGAGAGAGATCCCACACGGGCACGAACAGGCCTGTGGGGGGATGCAGACGTCTGGCGCCTCTCAGAAACAAGGACAGATCCTTGTTACGACCTACTGTCTCCCCACCCACCACCGTATGCCAGCAAGAGATGGCAGTAACATAAACTTTCAGGGTGGATGGAGACCGGCCCTTAGAAAGTAGTGCCTTAAAGAAAGTAAGAATAACAGACATAGGACAGTGTGCAGGGTTCTTGTGTCTGGCACGACACCAGTTGCTGAAGACCTTCCACTTATGTGTGTACAACAGTCATGTGGAAAGGGCCCTAGCATTATTCATTGTATGTGCAACCCCCCTGTCATACTCTGAGAAGGTAATGCCGGGCCCTGTAGTGGCCAAGCCCAGAGCCGGAGACGACTGGGGTCGGGGTGCAGGAGCTGGCCCCCGAACTGTGACAGGAGGTCCTTCCTGTGGGGTAGAGGCATTGGAGAGCAGCAATAGAGCCTGTGCAGCAGTGGAAACCAAGTTCTCCCGGGCCAGAGGGGAGCCACTAGGAGGACTTGATGCCCCTCTTGAAGGACTCTCCGGAGTGTTGGGCCTATCAGGGGAAGCGGCAGAAAAGCAAACAGCAGCACCCTGGGCCAGTCGTGTGCCAGTGCGTCCTGACCCAGGGGACTGGCACTGCCTGCCAGAGAAAACCAAAGCGGGCAGTGTGTCGTTTCTTGAGATGCAAACAGGTCTACAGCTGCCTTACCTCTCCCAAATTACCCTCAGCGCCTCCGGATGGAGCCTGTACTCCCCAGGTGGTGGGCGTGCCTGAGACAGAAAATCTACTGGCCCATTCCGCACTCCTAGAATGTGGGCTGCCCTCAGGCTGGCAAAGAGGGGTCTGCCCAAAGTAAGAGGTTCTGGGTCAATAGCAGCAATGTCAGCGACCGTGTTCCACCTTGATGGTTGACATGAAAAACCACAGAAGTATTGTCGGAACGCACCAGAACATGCTTCCCGCGCAGGCCCGGGAGGAAGTGTTTTAGTGCCAGCCGCACAGCATCCAGCTCCAAGGCATTGATGTGCCTCGCCTTTTGCTGTGGAGACCATGTTCCTTGGGCAATCTGTCGCTGCCACGATGCCCCCCAACCTGTGGTGGATGCATCAGTACAAACAACCTCCCTCCGAGACGGCAGAGAGCCCAGTGGGACCCCTTTCACCATAAACACTGCAACTCACCACTGAGCCAGTGAAGCAAGTCATTGAGGGGACACTAGCAACCTCCTGCATCGGTGCACTGCACAAGTCGGATCAAGCTGTAGGCTGTTGAGTCACATCTGTAGAGGGTGCAGAGACAACAGCCTGAGAGGTACCACTGTGGAGGCAGCAGTCAGATTGCCTAACAGGTGAAAGTATGCAATGAAGGGGGTGCACGGCCGGGCAGGAAGGCGGGCAGCATCTGTAGAATCCCACTGACACGTTTTGGCGACGGGCAAGCCAGCATGATGAGGGAGTTCATAGTAGTTCCCAGGAACGTGACCTCCTGAGAGGGAATTAGGTTGCTCTTCTCCCAGTTCACACGAAGACCCAATAGGTCTATGTGATCGAGCACCATCTGTGTGTCCGCAGCTGCCTGAGCTTGTGTTAGTGCACAGATCAGCTAATCGTCCAAGTAGGGCAGGATCTTCAACCCCTTGACCTGCAGAAGGTACAGGGCTGCTGCCACGCACCAGGTGATTAGACTGGGGGACAGAGAAAGACCGAATGGAAGAACTCTGAATTGAAAATGCTTGCCCTGAAATGCAAAGCGGAGAAACTGCCAATGGTACTGCACAATCGGTACATGAAAGTATGCATCCTTCAAGTCAACCAAGGTGAACCAGTCGCATAGAGAGACTGCCTGGAGCACATCTCTGATGCTCAACATGTGGAAAGGAATAGTTTTTAAAAACACATTCAGGACTCTCAGGTCCAGAATCGGCCGTAGTCCACCAGTCTTTTTGGGGACTAAAAAATACTTCGAGTAAAAGCCCCCTGGATCCCGCAGGGGGTCGACAGGCACTATAGCAGCCTTGACCAGCAAGGCGTCTATTTCGTGGTTCAGTGCCTGAGCTTTCACCTGGTTGCGAATGACCATCATTCTGACCTGACCAGGAACGGAGGGGCGGCGGCGGAACTGTAGCACGTAGACCCGAGATAGTGTTGACACAACCTATGAATCGGGCACGATTGTGGCCCAGCGGTTGAGCTGTAATGGGGTAAAGTGTCCCATCGCCTGCTTCTAAATGTCGTTTCCAAGCTCCCCTGTCTTTAAGAGTGAGAGGGAAGCCGGGAGGGCTGCCCGCGTTGAAAAGGGATGGGAGCCCGACCTCTGGGCAGAGCCCATTGGCTATGAGCAGGCCCTGCAGCAGGCCATGGTTGTCCCACGGAGGGTGTAGGTGGGGCCGGATAAGTGCGTGAGGAGGACACAGAGGCATCTCCAGCAGGACGCCGAGAGCGTCTGCAATGAAGGCCGGACAATTGCTGTCTGGTACAGGTGGCCTGGGCTGAACGTTCCAAGGCTGCAAGTGCAGCAGAACCAAACAGCTCCCCCCCGGAACCACAAGAAGACTCATCAGGGTCCTTCTACAGGGTTCAGTCAGGGGAGACTGCACCAGCCAAACCTGGCGACGTGCCTGGATGAGAGTAGATAACATACAGCCAATCTCCCTTGAAAAAAGAGCAAAGGCATGAAAGGAAGCATCCATCAGGCCTTGAGTAGGTGCATCAACCGCCAAGCCCTCCAAGGAGACGCCCAGTAACAAATGCGACAGCGAGTTACCCAGTCGCCCCAATCGAGACCCCGAGTCATAAGCTCTACAGAGCAGGTCATCTGTGGCCCGTCACTGAGGACGAGGGCACCTGGCATTAGCCCTCAAAGCCTCATCTGAAGGCACAATGAGGGACGCTATGGCAGGTTCGACCGAAGGCATATGGCCCAAGCCAAACTTGGGCGCATCCTGCATAGCCGCCAGGGCCCTGCCATCTGTGGTCGGTCGTGAGAAAGCCTTAGTATCCATCCAGCAGGCATGTACCTCCTTTATGTATTCAGCCGAAGGGGAACCATAAAGGACGACCTAGCGGAAGGACGTTTAAAGAAAGCGCTGGAAGCAGCGGGTTGGCTCTGTGGGACATCCAGGTGCAACCGAGCAAGAGCAGTTCTCAAAGCACCCACTATGGAACTGTCCTCTGGTTGAGAGCAGGAGGAGGCATGCGAACTGGCAGTCGACACACACGAGCCAGACTCAAACTGCTCTTGGAAGTCAGTTCCGGATGCTGCCAGGGAGATAGCATCCTCTTCAAAAGCGGAGGCCCCTGAGCCCATGTTCTGTCCCAGGTCGGGGTCCCCAGTCAGACCTGCGTTGTCCCTCTCCCTCAGGGACTCGAGCAGCGCCTTCATCTGTTCTAGCTCAGAGGTGAGATGGGCCACCTGCCCAGATTGTCCCTCTGAGCCCCTGGAGCTTTTCTTGGTCCTCTTTCGTGGAGGTCCCAAGGCCTCTGGGGCCGCACACTTTACAGGCTGGCACACAATCTCAGAAACAGCCAAACGAGCTGCCCGCAGGGACAAGGGCAGAACGGAACAGTTGGGACAGTCTGCTTCTGTCAAGGCCTCCTTCAGATGATCCGGCCCCAAACAAGGGGAGCACAGATCATGTCCATCCTCCAACTGGAGAGGGGCCAAACAGGCTCTGCAGTACTGCGTGTCCAGCATATTACGGCTCACAGGACTAGAAGCGTCAGGTCGAGCAGGAAACGCCACTCTTGACGCTGGAGTCGATGAGCGAATGGACCAGGGAACCCGGTCGAGCAGAAAACTCTACCAGGGGTTCCCCAACTGCTAGCTAATAAAAGCAGTCAGAAGTGCTACGACTGCCGTAGAACCACAGGTAAAAAATGCAACACTAACACGGTTGCAATTAAAGAAAGGGAGGCAAGCCGAACACGGCTGCACAACTCACGAAAAAAAATGCAAGCACGAATACGACTGCACATAGTGAAAAAAAGGCAAGCCGAACACGGCCGCACAACTCAAGGAAATGCAAGCATGAACAACGGCTGCAGTGTAACAATAAAGTCAAGCCGAACACGACTGTAACTATGCAATGTAACAAAATTAAGTCAAGCCGAACACGGCTGTAACTATGTAAATGAAAGCAAGCACGAAAAACGGCTGCAGTATAACAAATAAAGTCAAGCCGAACACGGCTGTAACTATGTAAATGAAAAATAAGCACGAAAAACGGCTGCAGTGTAACAAATAAAGTCAAGCCGAACATGGCTGTAACTATGTAAATGAGAGGCAGGCGCGAAAAACGGCTGCAACGTAACAAAATGAAGTCAAGCCGAACACGGTTGTAACTAACTATGTAATGAAAGCAAGCATGAAAAACGTCTGCAGTGTAACAAATAAAGTCAAGCCGAACACGGCTGTAACTATGTAAATGAGAGGCAGGCACGAAAAAACGGCTGCAATGTAACAAACAGCAAGCGGACGCAGCTGTACAATATCAGCGTGAGCTCGAACAGGTAAAGGTGGGCGAAGCCGAACACGGCCACTACACCCGCAACTGAAAACAAGCAAGCAGGAACGCGGCTGCAATACTTTCTGTAAACCAAGGAAAAATGGCTAAACGCTGTACTTCCAACCAATAAGAAAACCCGACACAGCTAGCGAACGCACTACTGCCGGGTCAACAGAAACAAAACAACTTACCAGTTGAAGTACAATCGTTTAGAGGATACCAGCTTGCGCAGCCTCTGGAGGGTGAGAGTCCCGCAGCTTCAACCATAGTCTTGAGGCTACCAGCGTCAAGCAGAAAAGTAAACCTCTTACCACCTGCATGCGAGAAGATGAAAGGGAATGGGCTACCGTTGTCACATGCTTCTATAGACTCACCGGTGTCCTGGGTGTCACAAGTGACTATGTTGGCATAAATTCTCGACCTGCGCATGCGCAAGAATGATCATTCAGTGCTTTAAGCACCGCCTCTGGCGGTCAGTAGGGGTGAAATAGAAACAAGATGGTTGAAGACAACCAAGTGGGGAAAATGGACAATATGGACAGTAATACCTCCTAAATGTTTGGTCAGAAGGCGCACACGGTATGTTTACACATTTTGTGTTTGTTCATATGTTTAATTTGGTTGTAAATGCAATTATGTTAACACTTTTTTTATATTGTGTATTTAAAACAGTTTTTTCACTGTGTTTACTGGCAAAAGAAGATGTCCTGTGTGGCAAATAAATACTTTGTAATTAAAAGGTGGGAAAACATCAGTTGATGCGTGACCAAATTCTGTACCAGACGAAAAAAACTTTGGGAGCGGTTGCAGTGAAAAACGTTGCCGACAGTGGAAAATGTGGTCTGTTGACGAGTGAGCAGCCGCAGTCCTGCATGCCATGCTTGGAGAGTCAACCCACATGGAAGATTAGCTTTCTGTTCCCACATCAGCTGGACATCTGAATTGTAGTGGCTGACACCAGGTGAAATAAAGGGGACCAAGGGGACCAATTCCTGCAGTGAATCACCACACCCTAAAGATTTGAGGTCAGACTGTTTCTTTGAGTTAGAAAAAAAAAAGAAAAAAGATTAAAAGTAAAATGAAAAGGTGTATTCTACAGATATTGTAAATTTATTGAAGTTTGCTACTCTGCTCAGGTTTGATATGAAATATTTTTCTTTGTTCTAAAATTGTTTGGTCGAAACATTGTTGAAAATTGAGCAGAGTACATTTGAAACTTGTACCTTAGAACAAATACTTGTAGCTTTAGAATATGCAAAGGCATGTTAGAAGAGAAATTAGAAACTGAACTTAAAGATGCAGAAAGACAATATGTAGAGACACACATGGGTGAAATTCTTGCAGACCTTGAAATACATGTAGCCCACCTTTACCCTCAGCACTAGGCAAGGGCCTTCTAGATTCTTATCTGTAGCATTAAAGACTTAACTGTTAACTACTCGTTTAATTTGCTGAACTTCAAGTTTAACATATCCTTTAACACACTCAATTATCTCCTAATTTGCTTTCAATACACACTGTGCTCATGAACACACACACTCTATTAAACTAAAAATAACCAAACCATAAGGTAAATGTGAACTCAGTTTACTTAATGTGTCTTTAAACATTGAACAACATACACAATACAAAACAAAACTGCGTCAGTAGTCAGATGTCACTGTAAATAGTCAACTCTATGTGAGGGGCCCACTCACCAATCAAACACACAGACACCTGCTGGCTTATCCAGCTCTAAAACCTTAAAGTTGCAGGTCTGAGCGAAGCTTGGGAGCGGTGAGGCCCACAACTTAATGGCCATTTCACTCTTTGAGCAAATTAATAAAACAAAACAGTACCTGGTTTAGTAGTTCAGTACGTACAGACTCTGGTCCCAGTTCAGGTGAAGAGAAAAACCAAACGATGTTCTAAGGTGGCGATGCAATCATCCTTCTGCTGGTCCAGGGTTTTAACTCTTTAACACTCTCCTCCTACATGTCTCTGCGTGAGTGCAGCTACAGCGTGCGCTCTCAGGACATTATTACCTGCAGTGTTCCCTCAGTGAGGACTGAACTAGACAAAAGGGCCTTCTCCTACTCCGCTCCTGTTTCCTGGAATATCTTACAAAAAGATTTGAAGCTCTCGACCTTTGACCTCTCTAAGTGGCTTTAAGAATCTGTTGGACTCCTGGCAGGGACCAATGCAGACATGTTCCTGTTTTTAGTTTTCTACATTCGCCTTAGAATCTAGGTGGTTTTTTTGTTACCTTTTTTCTTTTAGCCATCCTATTTGTAAAAAAACAAAAAAAAACAAAAAAAAAACCTTGCAGTATTACTTTTGATAACTGTTTATTGTTGTTGCTGTTGTCCATTGTTGTCATCTTTCTTTGTTGAAATCAGGTCTCTGTTGTAAATGAGTCCTTGAGGCTCAATGGGATTTACCTGTCTAAATAAAGGTTGAATGAAAAAACTCCAATGGGCAATGTCCGGGAAAGTAGGAAAGAAAAATATATATAATCCAAAGGCACTCTTCTGGCAGTCCATAAACACTCCAGTTATGACTAATCTTTACATCCAGGTCGGAATGATGAAGAGGCAGTCTCTAGTGATGGTAGTATGAAACAAAAGCTTCAAAACATGCTTCGAACCCTGCAGTAAAATTACATCGGAGCACTGCTTCGGAGCCTGTTTTGGTGCGGAAAAAGTCACATGACATGTGACGTCCGAAACACAAACTGTTTCATTGTCAGAATGAATTGCTTGACTGGTTCACGGTCCAAACAGCTGATTCCCTGGCACCGCCTCGTCTTGATTCTGACAGGTGACAGGTTGAGACAGTTTTGAATTGAGAGCGCTCAACACTATGAAACATTTTAGAGCTGTTTCAATGTGCTGAAGAGTAGATGTGTTTTTGCCGTTAGTTGAAATTGAGTAATTATAGGGGCAGCCAGGAAAAGAGGTTGTTCTAACATGTGGGAACACTCCATTCTGCTCATGATGAGGTGGTTTTGGCATTTAAATGTCAAAAAAGTTATAGTAATGTTCAGCAGTGAAGATATTATCAAACCCATTTAACCCATGTATTTAATATAATTACAGTAAAATGATGCATATGATTTTAATAATCATATATCAGTAAGGGCTCAAATTATTGTTTTTTAATTCCATTAGTGTGTTTGTGCAGGTGTAGTGTTTGGTGTGTTCACCTGAACTGAAGCATCATGATACCTCCTCTATCATCAGACACTTCAGCTCCAAACATGGAGATGATGGAGACGTCATTTCATTGATGTTTTTAAGAATGATAAAGACTCGGACTCTGCCACAGTTACACAAGCACAATACCATTGCAACTTTTTTATTAAATCTCTTCAATGCACATTTATCAATGTTTATTCAAAAACATGTAAGCATAAATACATTTTCAAAACAGACAACATAGAAAGTTGATGAATTTAAAAAATCTGTTTTTGACCACAGTAGTTACTTTAACACTAGTCATTGAAGTTCTTCAGCGTGTGCCACTAAAAGCATGACGCCTAATTTGACAGCAGCATTGCAAAATGCCACAAGAGGTCTCTGTAACTGAAGCTTCAACAAATGAACCTATTTTTGAAATAATGGCCCAACTGGTTCAGTGCTTCATAAAAGCTTCATTTGCTCATCACTAGCAGTCTCCTTAGTAAGCTGAACAAGCTAAACTAGGTTTTCTGTGCAGCATTCACTTAGCTAGTGAATGCTAAATGTTCAATGTTAAACTGTCTTAAAGTGCAAAAAAACTGCAGGACAAACTTAAAACTGAAATGTCCATTTTGCTCCCAAAAATCATCAAACAAGCGTCCATTACCGACCACTGTGTTAACAATCAGGAAACTTATTTAATTACTCCAAGCTGCAGCACCTGTAGCCTCTGGTGTGCCTGACTTCCCAGTCACTCCCATCAAGCTGTACCTCCTGACTGCTCACACTTCCTTTGGCTTTTCACAATAAAGCAGAAATAAAATACAGCAACAAAATGTTATACTTTTCTTGCTTTTAACTTATGTTTGTGCATTTTAAGCAGTTTTTAAGCATTTTACAGCATAAACAAAATACAGTTGTAGCTATATTCACAATATATTTAACTTAAAGAGTTTTTAAATTTTCTTTAAACGATCACATATTTCATAAATTTAATCAATGCACTAAAATATCTGTCTGGGTTACATACATAAAACAGGGCTTCCCCGCCAACATCTCAAGCTGAAACACAGATGAGACACTCACAATGTAAAAAGCAACTGACAGAAAAGATGCGTGAGTTTAAACAGACTGAGATAAGATGCAAAGAAAGGAAGCTTATGTCAAGATATGTAAACTTTAAGGCAGAGATTCAACTCACTACGTACAAACTCAAAGAGGAACATTCTAAAACAGAACTGGCTGAAATGATCAAGTCAGTAAAAAAATGTGAGTCAAACTTCAGTCACACCTCATGTGGTACATGTGGTGGAGCGAAATTATGTTAACAGGGTCCCAGTTACATCCAACAATAAAATGTATAAGAAAAACAGTAATAACATCTAAGATATGAATTAAGAAAAACATCAACTAAATATACACTAAGCACTCATAACATAAAACATTGAACATCAGCACAAACATGAACATGAGTCTGTGAGCAGATGTGCACGCATGAACACATCAACATTGAAACAGATCAGCAGCAACATTGAAACAGATCAGCAGCAACATTGAAACAGATCAGCAGCAACATGAAACAGATCAGCAGCAACATGATGTGATTTTTCACAGTGATTATTCTGGTTAGAGATTCATGAGTCTAACAGCCTCAGGGTAGAAGCTGTTCCTCAGTCTAGTGGTTCTACATTTAATGCTCCTCAACCTCCTTCCTGAGGGGAGTGGGACAAAACGTGTGTGTGCTGGATGAGTGGGGTCCTTCATGATGCAGGTGGCCCTCTTCCTGCATCTGGAGGTGTAGATGTCTGTGATGGTGGGGAGACTGACTCCAACATCTTCTGTGCAGCCTTCACCACTCTCTGCAAAGCTTTTCTTTCTGCAGCTGTGCAGCCTCCATGCCACACATTGATGCTGGAGCACAGGATGCTCTCCACTGCACACCTGTAGAAGGAGGTGAGGACTGAGCTTCCAGACCAGCTCGTCTCAGCTGCCTGAGGAAGTAGAGTCTCTGATGAGCTTTCTTGATCAGGCTGGTGGTGTTGTTGCTCCAGCTGAGGTTGTTGTTCAGGTGTACACCCATGTACTTGTAGCTGGAGACCACTTCCACCAGTTATTTTTATTGTGAATAAAAACTGATTTCAATGATGTGGAGGTGCCAACATCTAATATTTTATTCAGAATAGAACACAAATCACAGATCAAAAGTTTAAACTGAGAGAATGTATCATTTTAAGGGAAAAATCTGTTGTTTCCAAATTTCATGGCGTCAACAAATCCCAAAAAAGTTGGGACAAGTCCATTTTTACCACTGTGTGGCATCCCCCCTTCTTCTTACAACACTCAACAGACGTCTGGGGACAGAGGAGACCAGTTTCTCCAGTTTAGAAATAGGAATGCTCTCCCATTCATGTCTGATACAGGCCTCTAACTGTTCAATCATCTTGGGCCTTCTTTGTGGCACCTTCCTCTTTATGATGCACCAAATGTTCTCTATAGGTGAAAGATCTGGACTGCAGGCTGGCCATTTCAGTACCCGGATCCTTCTCCTACGTAGCCATGATGTTGTGATTGCTGCAGAATGTGGTCTGGCATTATCGTGTTGAAAAATGCAGGGTCTTCCCTGAAAGAGATGGCGTCTAGATGGGAGCATATGTTGTTCTAGAACCTGAACATAGTTCTCTGCATTAGTGGTGCCTTTCCAGACATGCAAGCTGCCCATGCCACAAGCGCTCATGCAACCCCATACCATCAGTGATGCAGGCTTCTGAATGGAGCGTTGACAACAACTTGGGCTATCCTTGTCCTCTCTGGTCCGGATGACATGGCGTCCCAGTGTTCCATAAAGAACTTCAAATCGTGACTCATCTGACCACAGAACAGTTTTCCATTTTGCCACACTCCATTTTAAATGACCCCTGGCCAAATGCAAACGTCTGAGCTTGTGGAGCTTGCTTAGAAATCGCTTCCTCTTTGCACTATAGAGTTTCAGCTGGCAACGGTGGGTGGCACGGTGGATTGTGTTCACTGACAATGCTTTCTGGGAGTATTCCTGAGCCCATTCTGTTATTTCCTTGACAGTGGCATTCCTGTTTGAGGTGCAGTGACGTTTAAGGGCCCGGAGATCACGAGCATCCAGTAGAGTTTTACGGCCTTGACCCTTACGCACAGCGATTGTTCCAGAGTCTCTGAATCTTTTGATGATGTTATGCACGGTTGATGATGATAACTTAAAAGTCTTTGCTATTTTATGCTGGGTAACACCATCCTGGTATTGGTGCACTATATTTCTGTGCAACAATGGTGGAATTGGTGATCCTCTTACCATCTTGGCTTCTGTGACACACTGACACTCTGAGAAGCTCTTTTTATACCCAATCATGTTGTCAATTGACTTAATTAGTGTTAATTGGTCTTCCAGCTGTTTGTTATATGCTCTATTTCCTTTTCCAGCCACTAATGGCTACTTGTCCCAACTTTTTTGGGATTTGTTGACACTGTGAAATTTTGAATCAACATATTTTTCCTTTAAAATGTTACATTTACTCAGATTAAACTTTTGATCTGTCATCTACAGGTCCTTCTCAAAAAAATTAGCATATTGTGATAAAGGTCATTATTTTCCATAATGTAATGATAAAAATGAAACTTTTATATATTTCAGATTCATTGCACACCATCTGAAATATTTCAGGTCTTTAATTGTTTTAATACTGAGGATTATGGCATACAGCTCATGAAAACCCAAAATGCCTGTCACAAAAAAATTAGCATATCATGAAAATGTTCTCTAAACAAGCTATTAACCTAACCATCTGAATCAACGACGCAACTCTAAACACCTGCTAAAGATTCCTGAGGCTTTTAAAAACTCCCAGCCTTGTTCATTACTCAAAACCACAATCATGGGTAAGACTGCCGACCTGACTGCTGTCCATAAGGCCATCATTGACACTGTAGTGAACTAGGCCTGATGTCAAAACCTTGACCTTAAGGACCTTATGGGACAGAACTTGTCATTTCATTGATTTGCATCCAGAAATACAGGTTGACCCATCCTGAGACTTTCTTTCTTGAATTAATCAAGTGAAAGAAGACTATTTTCTATTATCATTACTATTTTACAAATGTTTGATAATCAAATTGTGTTAGTTCAAACAATGTTTAAATGTTGAAGTGAACTACTCATTTTTAAATCAACTGTGAAACAGTAATAACGATTTTTAATCCTCATTCAAAGAAGAAATCAGGTTAATGATACATTGTCTGAATTTCTGTCTTCAATGAGCAAGGGTGTAAGTTGGTCAAAGTTCAAGTTTCGGTCAACTGCAAGTTTACTGAAAAAGAAATGTCGTTTAACTTTTACAGCAAGATACTAGAGAATTGACTCCACGAAGTCTGAGTTCTTCATAATATCTTCTGTCTGTTCTTAAACAATCTTAATCTTTTTCCTTGACTTTTCACAACACCTTACATCACAAAACACACCTCTGTTTTGGTCCATCGACCAATCAGAAACTCCCAAATGAACCAGAAATAGAGCCCTTTAAATGTTGGTACTTTCTAGTTCAACCCAAGTTAAGAAAAGTTGAAGTCGAGATGGAGTAGATGGAGAGTTCTGCAAGAGGTTCCACCTCCAGTCAGCTGATGATGGAGAGTTCTGCAAGCAGTTCCAGAGTTCATGAAGGCTGGAATTCAGGATGCTGATGAAAGAAAAATCAAGCTGAACAAGAGAAGATCTGGGAATTATGAAATTTCTGTTCTGGATGATCTCACGACTCCCGAGGTTTAGCTGTTCTTACGGAGACGCTGAAAGAGTTGAAAGGAGAGCTCTACACCAACGCTGAAACTATCATCTGCAAAGGTAAAAGAGTCGATCTCAACCAAGCGTACCGTTGGGCCAAGCTGGAAAAGAAGGAGCGTGCTGGTTCTGGTTAGGACAGACAAATTCCCTCACACATCTCTCTCAACTTAAACTTCATTTCCCATCTTTAAAATTCTTCTATCTGCTAAAAATCATTACAGATATTTTTAGGAATGTCTGAAGCAAAGTTTTTCAACCACCGCCGTGTGGTTAACAATGTTGTACTACTGGAAGTGAGAACAATCGCTGTATTGTTTACTTCCTGTAAAACTGATTAATAAGCTGTTGTTATTTTCAATTCTTGCCAATTAATGTAAATGTGTGATGTGTTAAACTTGATTCTGTTAATAAATGACCCACTGTCGTTGGTGAGTCAAAGAGAATTAACGTCTCACGTCCACATTTTATTAAATTCAGATGCACGTTATTATACAGTCCAGAAAAATGAAAGAATCCGTTTTATCTATGAATATATGACAGCATATGTTCATACTACAACACCCTCAAGCAAGAGGGTAAGACACAGAAAGAAATTGCTGAACGAATGGGCTGTTCCCAGAGTGCTGTATCAAGGCACCTCAGTGGGAAGTCTGTGGGAAGGGAAAAGTGTGGCCGAAAACGCTGCACAACGAGAAGAGGTGACCGGACCCTGAGGAAGATTGTGGAGAAGGGCCGATTCCAGACCTTGGGGGACCTGCGGAAGCAGTGGACTGAGTCTGGAGTAGAAACATCCAGAGCCACCGTGCACAGGCGTGTGCAGGAAATGGGCTACAGGTGCTGCATTCCCCAGGTCAAGCCACTTTTGAACCAGAAACAGCGGCAGAAGCGCCTGACCTGGGCTACAGAGAAGCAGCACTGGACTG
>NC_056510.1:46731874-46756289 GCF_014905685.2 Nematolebias whitei | reverse complement strand
AACACCTCAGCAGTGCCACAGGCTGATTGCCTCCATGCCACGCCGCATTGAAGCAGTCATTCATGCAAAAGGATTCCCGACCAAGTATTGAGTGCATAACTGAACATGATTATTTGAAGGTTGGTGTTTTTTGTATTAAAAACACTTGTCTTTCATTGGTGGGATGAAATATGCTAATTTTTTGGGACAGGCATTTTGGATTTTCATGAGCTGTATGTCATAATCATCAGTATTAAAACAATTAAAGACCTGAAATATTTCAGTTGGTGTGCAATGAATCTGAAATATATGAAAGTTTCATTTTTATCATTACATTATGGAAAATAATGACCTTTATCACAACATGATAAATTTTTGAGAAGGACCTGTATGTTATATTATGAATAAAATATTGACTTTTGCCATCTCCACATCATTGCATTCAGTTTGTATTCACAATTTGTTTAGTGTCCCAACTTTTTTGGAATCCGGTTTGTACATAAAATTGACTATAACTCAGTCATTCTTTGATATATTGAGCTATAAAACAGAAACACGCTGTTGGATTTGTTTGAAACTCACAGAAAGCAATCATCAGATGTATCTCTACAATAGATTAACATTTGGAGCCATTTTGATTCAAGATGGCTGTCACAGCTACCTCAGCAAACAAAATTGACTATAATTCAGTCATTCTTTGAGATATTGAGCTGAAATTAAGTATGGTTGTAGCTGACCGACTTGTAATACATTCCTAATGAAAATCAAATATCAAGATGGCCGCCTTAGCTAAAAGAGAAAAAAGGTAAGTTGGCCATTTTAAGAGCTACTGAGCTGAAATTTAGCGTATTGGTTGCTGAGAATGATCTCTAATAGATTCTGATTGAAAATCAAAATCCAAAATGGCTGACAAAGCAAAAAAGGAAAAATACTATAAATTGGTCCATTTTAGCGGTATTGAGCTGAAACTTGGTGTGGTGATAGCTGAGAATGTTTCCTATCAAATGCTATATCAAAATCAAAAATCCAAGATGGCCACTGATGCTACTTTTAAATGGCTTTAACTCAGCCATTTTTACACAGAGTTGAAATTTGGTGAGGTTGAAGCGGAAAACATTCTCATTCACATACTGAATTCAAATAAAAAATCCAAGATGGCCACCCTAGCTAAAAGAAAACATGCCATAACTTGGCCATTTTTAGAGCTATTCAGCTGAAATTTGGTGTAGTGGTAGCTGAGAGCGAAAGATGAAATGAAATTGGTAGCTGAAAATGATCCCTAATAGTCTCTGACTGAAATCAAAAATCCAAGATGGCTGTCTTAGCTAAAAGAGAAAAATACCATAATTCTGCCATTTTTTGAGTGATTCAGCTGAAATTTGGTATAGTGGTAGCTGAGAGTGAACCCAAACACATTTTACTGTCAAATTAACAATTTAAATTGGCAGCAACCTGGCAGCGTCCCCGTCAAAATTTCTGCAGGAACTTTCTAGTTCATTATATTACTCTTAGGAAATGTTAACAGTGTGGAGAGACACATTCCTGCTGTCATATTTGAATTTTATTGTTCAAAAATGAACAAATATGTAAAAATAAACGAAACTATAACAGTCCCCATTTTTAATTTCATCTTGATAAAATTTAGTTCTTTTTGGTCTCTGAGCTGGAAATGTCCCCAGATTTAACTTCAGAAATCTGGTCACCATAGTCTAACAGAACCTCACTGCTAACAGTATCATGCTGCTAACTGGACCATGTTGCTAAGGTAACCTCTCTGTCATCAGAACCACTCTGCCAATAGGACCATGATGATGTAGATTTCTTTTCACTTTTGGCGCCTTGTTTCTGTAATGTTGTTGCATGCTTTGAATAAATTCTAGTTTATGTTAGTTTAGTTTATGTTCGTGCTCACATTAATAATGTAAATTATAGCCGAACAGAACCTATGAGAATCGTGCTGCTGTTGTTTAATGTATTGTTTTGCACTATTAGTGACTGGCATATATCTTAGATCTTTTAGCGTACCATTTGATGTTCGTTTAGCATATATTTTAGTTTATATCTTAGTTTATATCTTAGATCCTTATTTACTGTCTCTTTTTACACTTTATATGTTTGCTATTGTTTGATGTAACTGGGACCCGGTGTACACAATTTCATTCCACTACTTGTACCATGTGATGCAAATGACAATAAAGAATCTGACTCTCTGACTGATATGTATAGCTAAAGCATCTGTGTTTGGGGGGCAGTGGTATTCACGTGGCGTACACACCATTGATGATCTGTATAAAGATGGACAATTTATGTCCTATGAGGACTTAACTCATACATTTGAATTGGAAGGCAGCGCAAACTTTTGGAAATATTTGCAGATATTCACTGTGTGACCTCCAAAATCAAAGACATTGTAGAAAATAAGATTTTACATTTTATTAGAATGCCGCGTGATCGCCGCACAACTTCTCAGTTTTATAAACTGTTAAATTATAGCTTGAGTGATGAATCATTCAATATTAAACTTATTTGGCAAAGAAATTTGAAAATAGAGTACACAAATTAAAAATGGCTGGATGTCCTATCGGAGAGCGGTAAATATGTGAGGGAAGCCAGAAATAAATTCATACAGTTACATAGATATTATCATACTCCTACCAGACTACACAGAATGAAACTAATGATGGACAATTTGTGTTGGAAATGCAAAAAAGAGGTGGGGATATATTTACACTGTTTTTGGGAATGTTCTTTGGTTACATCGTTTTGGAGGTTTTGAGTGCCTGATTTGGCTCAGAAGTCCCTCGGACCCCAGAACTGTGTTTACTGGGAGACAGAACCCAAATGCTGGACATCTCCAAAGAAGTCCTTTCAGTTATTATGGTCAGTCCTGTGACAGCATCCAGGATCATCTTAAAACCTTGGAAGACCACAAAGCGCCCTGAGTTCAGTGATTGGATTAAATCAATGGCGGACGCAGCCTCTTATGAAGTAATGCTCAGTAACTTGAAAGGGAGCAGAGATACAGAATGGGACAGTTTTTGGGACTCACTAAAGAGTATGACATAAGACCTTTGCATGACCTAAAATGATACTGCTTTGTCTTTGTTTGTTTGTTTCTCAATTTTCTGGATTCTTAATTTTTTTATAGATATATTTATTGAGAATGTATGACAAATTAAAATGTATAATTCGTGTAAAACAGTACTTTTTTATTGAAAAACAAGCAATAAATAAACAAAAATAGGACCCACTCACGCAGCACGGTGGCGCAACTGGTAGAGCTGCTGCCTCTCAGCGAGCAGGTCCCTGGTTCAAACCCCGGTCCAGGGGCCTTTCTGGGTGGAGTTTGCATGTTCTCTCCGTGCATGCGTGGGTTTTCTCCGGGTACTCCAGTTTCCTCCCACAGACCAAAAACATGCATGTTAGGCTGATTGGTAACTCTAAACTGTCCCTAGGTGTGAGTGAGAGAGTGAATGGTTGTTTGTCTCGTTTGTCTCTATGTGTCCCTGTGATGGACTGGAGACCTGTCCAGGGTGTACCCCGCCCCTCGCACAGTGATTGCTGGACATGGGCACCAGCGACCCCCGTGACCCAAAATGGAATAAGCGGGTAAAGATAATGGATGGATGGATGGAGGACCCACTCACCCCACCCACCCTCTTTATGCAAAAATACATACATTTAGAAGGCCAGAAATAACAATACAAATCAGTCTCTCAGGTCTAATCTCATCAGAATGTCCTGAAAACAAGTTCATGTCTGGTCAAACTCTGTTAATGTCCCCTGTACTGAATGGAAAATGTTTTTCAGGAGTGCAGTACGACAACAGCTCATTGATCCAATGTTTCTGATTTGGAGGTTCCATTCCAGTTTTTAAGTGTACACTTTTTTGCTACAGAAGATGCCAGTAAAACAAAATATCTCTTGCAAGGAAACAGTTTCAGGGAAACAGCATCTCCAAGTAACCAAATCTTCGGATCAGGATCCAAAGACAGTCCACACACCTCTCATGTTATTAGAATCACATTATTCCAGTAGGTTTGCAACTGTACACAACTCCAAAGCATATGGAGAAGAGCCCCAACAGAATTCTTACACCTTTGGCATTTGTCAGCAATACCAACATCAATTTTACTCAAACTATACGGCATATAATATATGCAGTGAAAAATATTGAATTGAGTTTCTGTGTTTGGTAGATACCTGTATTTTCTGAGATGAATTTAATAATCTACTCCAGCTTGCAGTTTCGATCTAATTCCCATTTAGATTTTTTTGAGTATAGTGATCCCTCATTTATCGTGGTTGTTAGGGACCACGCCCACCCACGATAAGTGAAAAACCAAGAAGTAGGGATACAGTAGTACAAATTCAAGTTCAGTAAACTTTGTCATGACATGTGCCAGACTGCAATCACACTCATCACCTGTTATTCCCAAGCTCCCTCCTTAAATAAACAGTATGAGTTCTGGTTGTATGTAGAATATTGAATCCTTGAAATAGAGAATAATTCCTTATTGTTTGTGTTGTAGGTGAAGGCCAAGAAGGAGGGGAGAGGTCCTGGGTTTTGCAGGAGATCCAGTTTTGAGGTAATTGGTGGTGGAAAGAGGAGCAGGTTGACCCAGTTGTGATTTTTTAAAGATGGTTGTTGAAGGGACAACGTTGGTACACAGGTGGAGCCCAGTGGAGAGATGAGGTCCTTGGGAGGACTTGAAGAGACAGGCCATGGAAGGTCCTGGAGGAATCACAGGTTGTTGTTTTCAACCAGTTTGACAAGACTGTCAACAAGGAAGAGGGCCGGCAATGGAGGAGGGGCGTACCAAAGAGATCATCTAATCACAAGCAGAACTGGTTTGTTCCACTTTGCAGTAAGCTGTTGGAGGAAGAATCAGTTTTGTTGTGTGTTTCCTTGACTGATGAAGCCTTCCAGATCGCAGGCGAAACGTTTCAGCACAAAAAAATAAACTGTCCAGATGACCTGACTGAAAAATGTTGGATTTTATACCTGGATTATTGAGCATGGACTTTGTTGTTTTTATTCCTGAGAGATCCAATAATTTTGTGTCATTTTATGATTTTCAGCTGAGTTAACAGTCATTAAAGTGAAAACAGGATTTCATGATAAAGCCGGCACCATTTATTTTATTATATTTTTAATCTTCAACGCTAAAAAAATACATTTATTTCACATGATTCTCTCCCCCGGAGCCAGGATGGGCAGGCGTCATCTTCCCAGCTCCGAGCTCCGCTGGTGACTCACAGAAGGTCATTGCCAGACCCGGCCTCAAGTAATCATGAAGGCCGAACCCAGACCCGGGCAGACAGGCGAACAGGTCTGGGACGGACAGTGGAAGCGATTTTTAAATAAACTAATATTTTTCCTGATGCATGCTCAATAATCCAGGTAGAAAAATCCAAAAAAGTTCAATCTGGTCCTCTGGACATTCAAAAAAACAAAAAACAAAACAAAGCAAAAAAAAATGTAGAAACGTTTCGTCTCTCATCCAAGAGACTTCTCATTCTGAGGAGCTGTATTCAGCTCAGTCTCTTAAATAGCACCTTCTCAGAGTGGATCAACCAGTTTTGCTGCTGACAACCAAAACCAGCTGATCACATGCTCAAGAAGGACCATCAGCCTAACAATGGATCATTAGCACCTGATGGCTGTTTACTGTTCACAGAGGGCTGAGTGATACTAGCAATCACAGCATTGTAAGAGGGGGACAGTTGAACCTGGAGCCTCCACCCCTGTTTAATGATGGACGATTTCTTTTCACAAAGATGGCCTCCTTTACTCCTCTCTCAAACCATCGTTCCTCTCTATCCAGGATGTGAACATCTTCATCCCTGAAAGAGTGACTGCTGGCCTGGAGATGAGTGTAGACCGCAGAGTCCTGGCCTGATGATGTTGATCTTCTGTGCTGGGCCATCCTTTTGGCCAGTGGGTGTTTTGTTTCCCCGATGTAAGACTGATCACAGCCCTCCTGACACTGAACAACATACACAACATTGCTCTGTTTGTGCCGGGGGACTGGATCTGGATGGATGCAAAGAAATCGTCCATCATTAAACAGGGGTGGAGCCTCCAGGTTCAACTGTCCCCCTCTTACAATGCTGTGATTGCTAGTATCACTCAGCCCTCTGTGAATAGTAAACAGCCATCAGTGTGCTAATGATCCATTGTTATGCTGATGGTCCTTCTTGAGCATGTGATCAGCTGGTTTTGGTTGTCAGCAGCAAACTGGTTGATCCACTCTGAGAAGGTGCTATTTAAGAGACTGAGCTGAATACAGCTCCTCAGACTGAGGAAGTCTCTCAGATGAGAGACGAAACGTTTCTACATTTTTTGTTGATTTGCTTTGTTTTTTTTTGTTTTTTTTTTTGAACGTCCAGAGGACCAGATTTAACTTTTTTAGATTTTTCTACCCTTTATTGAGCATGCATCAGGATACTGGGACGTTATGTTTAGAAAATAAACGTCTCAGTTTCTCTGATACTCCCTCAACATATGGAATGACCACTGGTCTGGGTCTGGGTTCCTCCTTTTCACCTGTTGGCTGACTGGAGTCCTGTTTGGGTTTCTTCTCTGCTTTCAGGAAGGCCCAGTTAGGATATCCACATTGCTCTAGAGCCTGTCTTGTGTAGGATTTCTCCTTCTGCCTGGCTCCTGAGCTAGTGGGGACACTGTCTGCTCTGTGATACAGAGTCCTGATGACTCCTAACTTGTGCTCCAAAGGGTGATGGGAGTCAAACTGCAAATACTGGTCTGTGTGGGTGGGTTTGGGGTACACCTCAGTTTGCAAATGTCCTCTATCAGAGACTGAGACCTCACAGTCCAAGAAAGCCAACCTGCCATTTT
Organism: Nematolebias whitei; assembly: GCF_014905685.2. Lineage (NCBI taxonomy): Eukaryota > Metazoa > Chordata > Actinopteri > Cyprinodontiformes > Rivulidae > Nematolebias > Nematolebias whitei. Next base: position 46,749,451 of record NC_056510.1, on the reverse strand, counting down.
TTTCATCTTCTTGTGTGAACTTGATGTATTTATCCACAGAGTTGATGTGGTCAGTAAAATGTTGGACTTCCTGAGATTTAATTTTAACCCAGGTGTCGTCAACATACCTGAACCAATGACTTGGTGGTGTCCCTGAAAAGGACTCTAGATTCTAGAGAAGGATTTCTAGATTTTTTTTTTTGCTTTGTTTTGCTTTTGTTTTTTTTTTTGAATGTCCAGAGGACCAGATAGAACTTTTTTGGAAACTAATATTTTGTTTTTATACATAAAATGTTTTTAAAAATCGCTTCCACCGTCCGTCCCAAATACAAAACAGGTTGAGCAGAGTAAGTAAAGACAGCAGTAGAGTGAAAAGTGTGGTCAGTTTGTCCTCCAGCAGTCTAAGCCTATAGCAGCATACCTAAGGGACAGCTCAGGAAACCCAAGCCAACCCTAACTATAGGATTTAGCAAAAAAGGAAAGTCTTAATCCCAGTATTAAAACTGGATCATGTGTCAGCCTCACGGACAGAAACTGGAAGTTGGTTCCACAAGAGAGGAGCCTGAGAACTGAAGGATCTTCCTCCCATTCTGCTGCTGGAAACTCTAGGAACCACAAGTAAACCTGCAGTCTGAGAGCGAAGTGCTCTGTTGGGAAAATATGGAACAATAAGATATGTAATATAAGATGGAGCTAGGTTGTTGAGAGCTTTGTAGGTTAGAAGTAAGATTTTGAATTATATTCTGGACTTGACAGGGAGCCAATGGAGAGAAACTAAAACTGGAGAGATATGATCTCTCCCAGTAACTCCAGTTAAGACTCTGGCAGCAGCATTTTGGATCAACTGAAGACGTTTTAAAGAAGTATTTGGACACCCAGATAATAAACCATTGCAATAGTCCAGTCTAGACGTGACACATGCATGGACCAGTTTTTCTGCATCATCTTTAGATCAGATGTTTCTAATGTTAGTGATATTACGCAGGTGGAAGAAGGAGGTTCTAGTAACGTTTTTAATGTGGGGGATAAAAGACATGTCCTGATCAAAAATAACACCAAGATTTTTAACATTAGAGCTGGAGGACAGATTAATGCATCTAAGGAGGGAGAAAGACTGAAACATTCATTCCTAAGAGGCTCAGGTCCAAAAACCAAAACCTCAGTCTTTGTTCAACAGGAGAAAATTAAGGGTCATCCAGGTTTTTATGTATTTAAGACATGCTTGTAGTCTAAGTAGCTGATTGGATTCATTGGGTTTAATGTTCATTGTTTTGAAAAGTTTCTGAAGGATCCATTGACTCCACCCCTGACCAATCAGTGACCGACAGTGTTCTGACGTCACGTTTTAGTACCTACTCATTCGGGTTAGAACCACAGAGCCAAGGGTCCTGAAAATAGTAACAGCTTCTAAATACCGTTACTAATGGAAAAGCCTTGGAACCGGGTCCAGTCGGGCCATACTGGTACTAATGGAAAAGGGGCATTGGTGTCAGCCTTCCCACCATCACAGCCATCTACACCACCAGATGCAGGAAGAGGACCACCTGCATCATGAAGGACCTCACTCACCCAGCACACACACACTTTTCGCCCCGCTCTCATCAAGCAGAAAGCTGAGGAGCATTAAGTGCAGAACCACCAGGCTGAGGAACAGCTTCTACCCTTAGGCTGTTACTCCATCCATCCATCCATTATCTTTACCCGTTTATTCCATTTTGGGTCACGGGGGTCGCTGGTGCCCATGTCCAGCAATCACTGTGCGAGGGGCGGGGTACACCCTGGACAGGTCGCAAGTCCATCACAGGGCCACATAAAGACAAACGAGACAAACAACCATTCACTCTCTCACTCACACCTAGGGACAATTTAGAGTTACCAATCAGCCTAACATGCATGTTTTTGGTCTGTGTGAGGAAACCGGAGTACCCGGAGAAAACCCACGCATGCACGGAGAGAACATGCAAACTCCACCCAGAAAGGCCCCTGGACCGGGGTTTGAACCATGGACCTGCTCGCTGAGAGGCAGCAGCTCTACCAGTTGCGCCACCGTGCTGCCCTAGGCTGTTACTCATGAATATCTAACCAGGAAAAATTACTGTGAAAAATCACTGTGAACAAAAAAACTGAAAATCACTGTAATGCCACTTGGCTGTTGATATGTGCTGCTGACTGTCCATCATGCTGATTTCATGCTGCTGATTACTTCATGTTGCTGTGTTCATTAATCCTCATCTGCTCATACAGACTCATGTTCATGCTGCTGTTGTTTTGGTGCATAGTTTTTGTATCATTAGTGCTTAGTGTATTCTTAGTTTAGTGAATGTGGTATATTCTTAGTTCATGACTTGGATCTTACTAATGTTTTTCTTTACAATTTGTATTTTTGTTGGATGTAACTGGAACCCTTTGTACATAGTTTCGTTCCACCTCATGTACCACATGTGATGTGAATGACAATAAAAATCCTTGTATTCTTGTATAAATTGAGACTGCAAGATCTTAGCGAAAGTAATAGCAACCAGATTGGATGGGGTTATGACTAGCCTTGTACATCCTGACCAGGTTGGATTTATCTGTACGTAAAACTCTTTGGACAACATCAGAAGACTAATAAATATCATGTGGGCAGCACAGAATAAACTTTCAGCTAGTGACTTTTCCCCTGCCATAACCCTCTCCCTGGACACAGAAAAGGTGTTTGACAGGATGGATTGGCATTTCCTATTTAGTGTATTAGAAACATATGGCTTTGGCCCAAAATATATTAGCTGGGTCAAACTGCTTTACTTTAATCCTAAGGCTTCTGTTTTAACAAATCGTATTATATCACAACCTTTTGAATTACATAGAGGGACAAGGCAAGGCTGCCCACTGCTGTTGACTCTAGCCTTGGGACCTCTGGCAGCAAAAATATGCAGGGACCCATATTTCCCAAGTATTCAAATCAGTAATGTACAGTACATCATAAACTGATGCTTTATGCGGAGGATGCCCTCATCTTGGTTTCACGACCGGAACACTCCCTGCCTGTCCTTTTAAAAATTGTTAGTTCATTCTCCAACATATGGTAAATGGTAAATGGACTGTAATTATATAGCGCCTTTCTATCTTATTGAGATACTCAAAGCGCTTTACACTACAATCTGTGTCCTCATTTACCCATTCATACAGATCTCTACAAAGCTAATTGAACAAATTCTAAAGAGACTAATCAGAGCTTTATCACATTCATACATTGATGGGACACACATCAGAGGCAATGAGGGGTTCAGTGTCTTGCCCAGGGACACTTCGACATGTGACTGCTGGTGGATTCGACTCCTAACTCTTGCATTGGAGGATGACTGCTCTAACCACTCAGCCACAGCCGCCCCAAAGCCACAGCCACCCCCATCATATCCATATCTGGATATAAAGTTAATTGGTCAAAATCTGAAGCGCTACCTCTGACAATTTTCTGCCCCAGAACCATGTTTCAGCCAGGAAACTTTAGTTGGCCTAAAGCAGGCATTAAATATCTAGCAATTATATTTCCCCATTCCTTGGCTAATATAATCCAAGATATTTTTGAAACTTTACTTGATAAATTTAAATATGACATAGCCCGATGGTCCCCATTATTTCTTTCCCTATGAGACAAAGTCAATATAATCAAAATAAACTGTGCCCAAAATTTAATTACCTATTGCAGGCACTCCTTCCCTGTTCTGTAGGAGGTGTGGAGGAAGGTGGCATTATTGCTAAACTTTGATTCATACCTCCATACTGAAGCCTCTATATGGCTTAATCCCAAACTCTGTAATGGTAAATCCCTCATTTTCTGGAAAATGTGGGACCAAAGAGGAATTTTGGTTCTTGGAGACCTATATGACGGGGGATTTTTAAGTCCTTTCATGCACTTGAATTACAATTTCAGCTCCCAGAAAGTCAATTCTGGAGGTAGTTACAACTTCGTCATCTTCTACTTGAAATTTATGGATCTATAGCCACACCTCCTGCAACTGTAGATTATCTTTCTCATATTAAGAAAATCTCAGAGAGAAATCATGTTGTCTCTAAATATTACTCCATGTTGGTAAAGGATATGGGCAAAGGGCTCCCCACCTTACGATCAGCCTGGGAAATAGATCTTGTCCTTGCTTTTACAGATCAGGAATGGAAAATGATACTTCAAAATGTAAAAAAAAAAAAAATATGTCCAGGGAACTTAAAACGAGATTAGTACAAATCAAACAATTGCATAGAATATATTGGTTACCACATAGGTTACACAGAGCAGATCTTATACAGTCTCCTAAATGCTGGCAATGCCAGACTGAGACAGGCACAATGATCCATATGCTATGGAATTGCCCTGAAATCCAAAATTTCTGGTATGCAATTTATAAATATGTCAAGTTGATTATTCAAAAAGAAATTCAGTTTTTTCTTAGATTATTCATTTTGGGGGACCGTCTCCCCTTCAACATTTACTGTCCAACAGTGCTGAATGGGTCCAGACTGCACAAATGTTGGGCCGTAAACTGATTATCTCCCAGTGGAAGAACCTCCATTCCACCCATTACTTTTTTTAATTATCAACTGGGCAGATTAGTTTCATTGGTGCGCCTTTCATATAGATTACTAAATAAAATGGCAACATTCCACCATAAATGGGACCCATACCCAGTGGTGGGATGTAACTAAGTACAAATACTTCGTTACTGTACTTAAGTACATTTTTCATGTATCTGTACTTTACTCAAGTAGAGTTAAATGTGGGTACTTTATACTTTTACTCCACCACATTTTACATCAAGTATCTGTACTTTCTACTACACTACATTTCTATAACGCGTTGCATTACAAGTTACATTCACATTGCGGCTTTTTGATTTGTTTGTTACTTTGAAAGTAACCGATGGTGAGAGGGGAGCTGGTCCATTGAATCACTGCAAAGTGGGCAGGTGTTACGACCGGCTCAGACCGAACATATTTAAGGGGCACAGGACACCAAAAGAAGGTTTAAAAATAAAACTTTATTAAACCTAAGTTTTATAAATCACTCCGGGCAGCAGGCGAAGTCTTCGTGGGCTCCTCCCTCCTGGACTGGAGAGCACCTTCTTCAGGACCCGTGTCACCAAACAAAAAGAAAGTAAAGTAATAAAAAGAAAGGTGGACCAGGTGAGTTTGGCCAAAATCAATATAACGCCGCCTGAGCAGGGCCAACCCTGTACAGGGTCGTCGAAGCCTCACAGACAGCGGACTACCTGTCCAAAAGATGTCTAGGAGTAAAGAAAAAAGACGAAAACAGGACTATCAAATCTCACCCAGTCAGAGGGCTTTAGTCTGAATGACTACAGCAAACGGGAGGAAAAACCAAAACTGACCCAAATCGCAGGACCGTCCACGGTCAGCACAATCACCTCCCTGGACAATAAACAGAAACACCCAAACGTCCACAATCACACAGCTCAGGCCCCTCTACCTGAGCTGAACTAGGCTTCCACAAGCACACTCAAGGTCTAAATGCATATTAAGCACCCAGGCCTAAATCTCAAACAAAGAGCACTCAGCAGCTCTTTCACATCTCCTCAACAGGAGCTTACCTCATAACGAGACAACAAGGGTGGGCGGAGAACACCCTAGTACCAAACAGCACTGCAGAAAACAGCACCACCACCTCTGAGTTCCTCAAGACTCCACACTCTAAGAACCACACTCTGAAGCTTATATAGGAGCTTCAGTCAGAACTCCCAAGCTGACTGCAATTAAGCTGATTAAAATAGAGAGGCGTGCCCAAGAAGAAACAAAACTGCAGCTCATATGTACAAAACCTAGAAGGTGTCACTAGGGGCACCCTAGGGTACATAACAGCAGGTAACGTTAGGCCCGCCTTCAAGAAGAACTGGGCCAATGACATATATTCTAGTATATATGTCACTGAGCTGGGTGCACCTGCAGCACCGCTAACACACCCAGAATGTATTCCACCGCAAGAGAGTCAGTCAGAAGATACACGCCACCCATGGCCTTATTGAAAGACTGTTTCAGTACAGCAGAACAGATTCTCTCTCCCAAAAGAGCCAGACTGAACTCAAAAATCTTTGAAAACCAACTTCTTCTGAACTTGAACAAGAAATTCTTGCTGCAATATTAAAATGTGTCAGTTCATGCGATGTTAGGAGACAAGAGATGTCTCCAAATGGTTCAACACTCAGGTCCAAGTTTTTAAAATGGTGTCAGGAAGTTAAAATATTGTTCAATATTGACCCATTACAAGGTTGACTAGACAGTATTTTAAGTAGAGTTGATGACAAACTGGAGTTGAAATAATCAGAGCCTGTTCCTTTGTTAGTTGTGTTTAATGCTCCTTTTGTTCAGGCAGATAACTTTTACTTAAATGTGTTTACTGCAGTTAAAATGACACATTGGTTTTGATTTGTGTTAAATAAAAACTTTCAAAGGTTAAATCATTCCTCTTTCTTATTTTGATTAATGACATTTAACTCTGCATGTCATCCCTGAAATTCTGACGCTCAGAATCACAAGTCCAAGTGTGAAATGTGTCACAGAGTAAACACAATAAAAACATGTATTATCTGCAGCATCGTTCAGTAAAATGGCTCAACACTATTAATCTATTACAGAAAATATACATACAGTAGGTACACTTAATGATAAGTAGACCATTGCATTATGTAATAATGTGATAATAATGTCATATGTAAAATGACATAAGTCAGAGTCAGAGATTCTTTATTGTCATTCGCACCTCATGTGGTACATGAGGTGGAGCGAAATTATGTACACAGGGTCCCAGTTACATCCAACAATAAAATGTATAAGAAAAACAGTAATAACATCCAAGATATGAACTAAGAAAAACATCAACTAAATATACACTAAGCACTCATAACATAAAACATTGAACATCAGCACAAACATGAACTTGAGTCTGTGAGCAGATGTGCACGCATGAACACATCAACATGAAACAGATCAGCAGCAACATGAAACAGATCAGCAGCAACATGATATGGTTTTTCACAGTGATTATTCTAGTTAGAGATTCATGAGTGTAACAGACTCAGGGTAGAAGCTGTTCCTCAGTCTAGTGGTTCTACACTTAATGCTCCTCAACCTCCTTCCTGAGGGGAGTGGGGCAAAACGTTTGTGCTGGGTGAGTGAGGTCTTTCATGATGCAGGTAGCCCTCTTCCTGCATCTGGAGGTGTAGATGTCTGTGATGGTGGGAGGCTGACTCCGACAGACTTCTGTGCAGCCTTCACCACTCTCTGCAAAGCTTTTCTTTCTGCAGCTGTGCAGCCTCCATGCCACACGTTGATGCTGGAGCACAGGATGCTCTCCACTGCACACCTGTAGAAGGAGGTGAGGACTGAGCTTCCAGACCAGCTCGCCTCAGCTGTCTGAGGAAGTAGAGTCTCTGGTGAGCTTTCTTGATCAGGCTGGTGGTGTTGTTGCTCCAGCTGAGGTTGTCATTCATGTGTACACCCAAGTACTTGTAGCTGGAGACCACTTCCACTGCAGATCCTCTTATGTTCAGGGGAGTGTAGATGTTTTTGTTCCTTGTGAAGTCCACAATCATCTCCTTTGTCTTCTTCACATTGATGTGAAGGTTATTCTCTCTGCACCAGCTCTCCAGGTGTTCCACCTCTTGCCTGTAGCTGGACTCATCATTGTTTGTGATGCATCCCACCACCGCTGTATCATCTGCAAACTTTACAATGTGACAGCCTGGATGGGTAGCTGCACAATCATACGTGAGCAGAGTAAACAGGAGGGGGCTCAACACACATCCCTGAGGAGAGCCAGTGCTGAAGGTTATGGTGGAGGAGGAGAAGTTGTGGATCCTCACTAACTGTGGTCTGTTTGTTAAAAAGTCTAGTACCCAGTTGCAGATGGAGGGGCTTAGTCCTAGTGTGAATAGTTTGTCCATCAGGGTTTGGGGGATCATGGTGTTGAAGGCAGATGTGAAGTCCACAAAGATCATACGGACATAAGAGTCTTTCTGCTCCAGGTGGTTGAGTGCAGTGTGGACCACAGAGGAGATGGCGTCCTCTGTTGATCGGTTCTCACGGTATGCATACTGATGAGGGTCCTCGTTGATGTTGATGGTTGTTTTAATGTGAGTCATGACCAGTTTTTCGAAGCATTTAGCAACTATCAGGGTGAGGGCCACTGGCCGATAGTCATTCAGACCAGTCACTTTAGAGCTTTTTGGGACTGGGATGATGGTGGCAGTCTTCAGGCAGGTGGGAACTGTCTCCGGGGTAAGTGAGGTGTTAAAGATGTCTGCCAGCACCTCACAGAGCTGATCAGCACATTCTTTCAACACTTTTCCGGGGATGTTGTCTGGGCCAGTTGCTTTGTGCGGATTAATCCTCCTGAAGGTACTCCTTACTTCGGCTGAGGTCATGCAGAAATGCTCTTTATCCGGTGGTGAGGTGAGCCTGGTGCTGGGTGGTCTGTTCGGGTCTTCAAAGCATGCATAGAACTTGTTGAGGGCATCAGGCAGAGATGGGTCTTTGGGGCATAGTTCACTCCTTCCTTTATAATCTGTTATGCACTTAATGTCCCTCCACATGCTCTGAGGGTCTTGTGAGATGAATTGACTCTGGATCCTCTTTGCATATGTGCCCTTGGCCCTCTTAATACCAGCAACCAGCTCTTTTCTTGTCCTACTCAGCTCCTCTGAGCTTCCAGACCTGAAGGCAGTGTTCCTGGCTTCCAGCAGGGTACGCACCTCTGCATTCAGCCAAGGTTTTCTGTTTGGGTAGCTTTTAACATTTCTGATAGTGAAGACGGTGTCAGTACATGTACTAATCAATCAACCTTTATTTAGACAGGTAAATCCCATTGAGCCTCGAGGACTCATTTACAAGAGAGAACTGATTTCAACAAAGAAAGATGACAACAATGGACAACAGCAACAACAATAAACAGTTATAAAAAGTCATACTGGAGCGGAATAGGAGAAGGCCCTTTTGCCTAGTTCAGTCCTCATTGAGGGAACACTGCAGGTAATAATGTCCTGAGAGCGCACTCTGTAGCTGCACTCACGCAGAGACATGTAGGAGGATATGTATGAAGGCAAAAGACCAAGAAGTGATTTAAAGATGAAAATGTACCAGTGAGAGAGTCTGCGTGAAGTTAATGATGTCCAGTTAACCAGTGAATACAGTGTACAGTGGTGGGTACGATAATCACAGCCAGTTATGAATCTTAGTGCACCATGATAGACAGCATCCAACATCTGCAGGGTTCTTGTAGGAGCGTTCATGTAAATAATGTCACCATAATCAATTGAGGGAAGGAAAGTCATGGATACAAGGCGTTTTCTAGCATTCAGGGTTAGACAGGATCTGTTTCTGAAAAAGAAACCCAGTTTAACTTTCAGTTTCTTTATCAAGTTTTCCACATGGAGCTTAAAAGAGAGATGTGAGTCGACCAAGATACCCAAATATTTATAGGAATCAACAAACTCAATGGGGACACCATTTGACGATAAAATCGGAGGAAGAACTGCTGGGACCAACTTCCTATTTGAAAAAAGCATCCCTTTGGTTTTGTCGGCATTTAGGACAAGTTTGAGGTGGAACAAATCAGTCTGGATGATGTTGAATGCAGATTTCAAAAGCTGGAAAGCCTTAGCAACAGTTTTAGCTCGACAATAAACAACTGTGTCATCAGCATAGAAATGTATGGATGCATTAGGGATGTTTTTACCTACATTATGTATGTAGATTGTAAAGAGGGTGGGTCCTAAGACTGAGCCTTGTGGTACACCATTGTTGACTGTTAAATAACTGGAGGAAGTACCATTATGTTGAACACATTGCCTCCGGTCTGAAAGATGGTTAGAGAACCAACCAATGGTGTGTTCTGAGAAACCGATTTCTGAGAGTTTATGACACAAGATGTTATGATCCACAGTGTCAAAAGCTTTAGACAGGTCTAAGAAAAGTGCAGCACAATAATCCTTAGCATCCAGTGCTTCAACAACATCATTAAGAACCTTCAGTGAAGCAGTGGTTGTGCTGTGTTGTTTCCTGAAACCAGATTGATGTGGAGGTAAGATGTTAAATGAGTCCAGGTAATTTTTGATTTGAGAGTTTATCAGTTTTTCTAGAACCTTGGCTAAAATGCAGAGTTTAGACATTGGTCCATAGTTGTTCAGTGAGGTGGGGTCTCCTCCCTTCAGCAAAGGAAGAACAAATGCTGTTTTCAAGTGTCTGGATGGAGTTTTGTCTCATGGAGAGATTGAAGATGTGGGTCACAGGGACTGTGATGACATGAGCAGCCAGCCTTAAGAAATAAGGTGGAAGTTCATCTGGACCTGCAGATTTTTTAGGATCAAGATCTTTTAACAGTTTATTAACCTCACTGACTGAGAATGGAGAAAAAGAGAAGCTGTGATTAACTGAGGATTGACTTGTAGGAGGGATTTGATTTGTAGAAGTTTGATTATTAAGTGAAGTGGCTGATTTTCCATTAGTAACTGTATCAAATAAAGAACCAGCAGCAACAAAATGTTTGTTGAAACAGTTCAGGATCTCGTGCTTATTTGACACAGGAACAGAGTTAACGAAAAGTTGTGATGGGAGGTCAGATGATTGGGGGGTGCCTGAGAGAGATTTGATAGTTTTCCAGAATCTGTTAGGGTCATTTAGATTTTTGGAGGTCTGAGATAAGAAATAGTTGCGTTTTGCTGCTTTGACAGCAGTTGTGCATTTATTCCTCATCTGTCGAAAACTCAACCAATCAGTGTCTGAGTCAGATTTTCTCGCTGTGGCCCAAAGATGATCTCTCCTGTGTAGGAGGTCAGCTAGCTCTGGAGTAAACCAGGGGCTGTCTCGTCCCTTTATTCTGAACTGACGAAAAGGAGCATGTATGTTCAGGAAATAAATGAAATTATTATGGAAATAGTTCCAAGCGGAGTTCACGTCATCAGTTAACAGAATACGATGCCAGTCAAAATGAGACAGATCCCAGAGGAATGACTGTTCACAAAAACTTTTCAAATCCCTTTTTTGAATTAATCTGGGCTTAGAAGGTGGAAGTTTAATATCTCTCAAAGCAGCTGTCACACAATGATCACTCAAAATATCAGCAAATACACCTGTACCAGGGAATTTGTGAGGCATATTAGTTAGAAATAGGTCTAAGATGGAGGATTTTTCAGGATGGTTTTTATTTAATCTAGTGGGAGAGTTGATCAGTTGGGTAAGATTAAGAGACAGGCAACATTCCATGAATTTATCACAGAGGGGGGTCGACTTACACCAATCAATGTTGAGGTCTCCAGCCAAAAGGACCTCTCTGAAATTTAAATTACCAAGAAATTCCATCATGGCAGTCAATGTCTCAGGTGATGCTGTGGGGGGGCGGTAGCAGCAGACTACAGTTAAAATCTGGCCTCCATTCAAGGTGATGTTTACAGATAAGGCTTCAAACTGTTTTGGAATTGTTTTAGAAGACACAAGACTAGCAACCAAAGAATCTCTAATGTAAATAATGACTCCACCCCCCTTTTTTTAACGATCACAGTGGTAGATGTTAAATCCATTGATTGCCACGTCATTATTGAGTACAGATTTGTTGAGCCAGGATTCAGAAATAAAGATAACATCTGCCCCAGAAGAACTGACCAGAATTTTCAAGGCATCAAGTTTTCTCAGAAGGCTACGAGCGTTTACATGCAGAAAATGAAGCCCAGACACGTTCCTAAAGTCATTTGGTGTGCTGTAATTAGTGGGGGGTCCAGGGTTGGGCTGAATCCCTGAGAGTAGTAACAACATTATTATCAGACATTTTCTTGAGTTTTTTGTGACTGATGTGTAATTATAGGAGTTAACAGTGTGACAATTAGCCCCCATAATCGAACCCTGAGAAACATTAATGAAGACGTGATCATTCAGAACCCAAAAACAATGAAAGTTGCAGTGATGGACAGATTCAGGTGTATTAACAAGAGTCAGTGACTCCAGATAATCTGAGAACTGAAAATAGTGACAATAATATGAATGATGCAGAAAAGTTTCAGACCATAAAACGTCACAGTTCAAATGGGCAAACAAACCCGACGAGGTGGCCAAACTGCAGTTTGAGTTGGGCTGAGGGGGGCTCCGTCCCCCCAGTGAAGATGGATGGATGCTCCCATGGGAAACAGAAGCTGGGTCCAGAATCAACAGGCCGAAACAGAAACAGATAATTTGTAGCAAATAGCAGAGCGAGCTGCCAGAAAATCCTCCTGAAGTGAAAGGCATGATCCTAGCTCGTTTCAGGTCAAAAGGGGACAACAGCGTGATCCGGAATAAAATTAATTATTATCCAGGTGAGTTTGGATGGAGGCCTGCAGCAACTCCGATACAAACTCTGAACTTCTCTCAAGCACCACGCAGCCCTGCTCCTTCACGCCTCTCCTTCACGCTGCTCCTCCACTTCTCTGCACATCACTTCCGCACCCGACAGCACGGGGCACCCCCGGTGAAAAACGAGACTGACCTGAGAGGCTGAGGCTGAAGTCGGCAACTAGTCTGGTCCGATTCTGCTCCAGTTCGGCTCTGGCGCTCCAAGCATGAGAGGCGAAGAGGCTGAAGATGTCCCTGGCCCGGTTCTGCTCCGGTCCGGCGGCGCTTCAAAGCACCGGAGCGTCTCCTCCAGGTGAACACAACGACTCCACGGAGGTGGATCGTCCTTCGGTAAAAGTAACGGGCTGCTCACTGAAGCCGAGACCGGCTCTGTTGAAGACGAAATCCCCCACAGCCACCTCGGTTCGGTTCTGGTCCAATTCGAGGGACACAGGTACACTTCCCCCACACCTATGAAGACACCACGAGGGCCAGTCCAGCAGAAAACCAGCGAAATACCACCCGGCGATATTTGTCGGAACCAGGTAGAACCACAAAGGTCCAGATAAGAGTTTGTTGAGGTCCAGAGAGGAGTGTAATGTAACCCAGAACTGAACATAACTTCACAAACAAGAAATTAACAAAATATAAAATGAACAAATACATTAAAACATGGCAAAATACGAAGACTTAGAGTTTAAAATATACAATGTTGAAGATGTGATTGATACAAATGTTTTCTCTGCAATAAAAGACTGTGAATATTACAATGAAGAACAGTTTAATGACATCAATATAAAAAATGGAGGTCTCTCTATTATTCACTTTAATAGTAGAAGTTTAAATGCAAATATATCCAAAATAACAGATTATTTAAAACAGCTAAACAGAACCTTTACAATAATAGCACTGTCAGAGACATGGCTCAACGATGAAAACACAACTAATGTTCACATGGAAGGGTATGAATTATATCATGTGAACAGAAGCAACAAAAGAGGTGGTGGAGTGGCTCTATTTGTTAAAAATGAAATAAAATGTAAATTAATTAATGAACTGTCAATAATTGTTGATAATATCATGGAAATAATAACAATAGAAATAATAAACAAGAATGATAAAAACATATTGATATGTTGTGTATATCGATCTCCAGGATCAAATATAGAAATATTCACTGATAAAATCGTACAATTATTGGACAAGAGTTTTAATAAAAGCATTTTTTTGTGTGGAGACTTTAATATTGACCTGGGAAATAAAACAGATTCAAATAACATCAGTATATTTACAAATTCATTGTATAGTTTAAATCTTTATCCGTTAATATCAAAACCAACAAGAATTACAACTCAGTGCTACAATAATCGATAATATTTTCACAAATGTAACAAATGGGGATGTGATGGGAGGTATTTTAATGAGTGATTTGAGTGATCATTTACCAGTTTTCATGATTTATAAAAATGATCAAAGCATTACAAAATAAATCACAATTAAGGAAAAAACAATAAACACATCAAAAAAAAGCAATGGACAAATTAAAAGATGATTTACATAAACAAAGCTGGAAGGACGTGTATGTTGATGATGTGAACAGATCATATGATGAGTTTATGAATATTTTAGGAGCTCTGTATGAAAAGAATTGTGTGCAAAATAATAATACAAAGAGAAATGTTGTTGACCAACCGTGGATGACGAAAGGGTTGAGAAATGCTTGTAAAAAAAAGAATTATTTGTATACATGTTTCTTGAAATTGAGAACACAAGAGGCTGAAGAGAAATATAAGAAGTATAAAAATAAATTAGTAGCGATTATAAGGAAACACAAGAAGGAATATTATAGTGATTTATTAAATAAAAGTAATGGTGATATGAAAGCTACATGGCGAGTAATAAATAGTGTTCTGAAAAGTCATAAAGCAAAAACAGGTATTTCACAATATTTTTTGAAGGATGACGATGAAATCCATGATGAAAATGAAATTGTAAATGGATTTAATCGTCATTTTGTGAACGTTGGATCAAGCCTTGCTGCTAAAATACCAAAAGTAGACAATAATGTGAACCATTCAGTTATAAGTTGTGACAACAGTATTTATCTTAATGGAACTGACAAAGAAGAAATAATGAATGTTGTAAAAAATCTTACAGATAAGAGATCAAAAGACTGGGTGGACATGGATATGATGTTTGTAAAGGACATAATGAGTTATGTTATCGAGCCGTTTACATATATTTGTAATTTATCATTTTCAAAAGGAATATTTCCAGACAATATGAAAGTAGCTAAGGTAGTTCCTCTCTTTAAAAATGGTGATAAATGTGTGTTCAATAATTATAGACCAATATCCTTGTTAGCACAGTTCTCAAAAATTCTAGAAAAACTATTTGTGACCAGATTAGATCAATTTATTACTAAACAAAACATTCTAAGTAGCAGTCAGTATGGGTTTAGAGCAAAAAACTCTACATCAATGGCTCTCATGGAAATAATAGAACAAATAACTACTGCTGTCGATCAAAAACAGTATTGTGTTAGTATTTTTGTTGATTTAAAAAAAGCATTCGATACTATTGACCACACTATTCTCCTTGAAAAATTAAATAAATATGGTATAAGAGGACCAGCATTACACTGGGTATCTAGCTATTTAAAAGATAGGAAACAGTTTGTACAAATAAATGGTATAAGATCTGACCTGTGCAATATCAATTTTGGAGTTCCTCAAGGCTCTGTACTTGAACCAAAGTTATTTATTTTATATGTGAATGACTTAGTGAATGTATCAGGACTCCTCAAATGTGTCCTTTTTGGAGATGACACATTTTTTTGTTTGGGTAAAGATGTAAAACAGATGTTGGAATTGATGAAGACAGAATTTGATAAAATACAAACTTGGTTTAAACTTAATCATTAAATGTAGAGAAAACTAAATACATGATATTTAGTAACAAAAAGAAAACTGTTGATGATCCATTTAAAATTGAGGGTGTTGAGATTTGTAGAGTTAATGAGATGAAATTTTTGGGTGTAATCATTGATGAACAGCTAACATGGAAGAATCACAAATTCTGTAAGAACAAAAATATCTAAATCTATTGCAGTACTATACAAAGTCAGGGAATTATGAAATGATAAAGCTCTGTACATGCTGTATAACACAATCATTGTTCCACATTTAATCTATTGCATTGATGTTTGGGGGAAAGCGTGTAAAACATTTACAAAGCCTATTTTTATTTTACAGAAAGAGCTGTAAGAATTATCACCAGAAAGCATTACAGTCACCCATCAAGCACGTTATTTTATCAACTGAACTTATTGAAGTTCCATGATTTGGTAGATTATAGTATTTTATCAGTTATGTATAGGGCTCAAAATAACACATTACCGTTAAATATCCAAAGAAATTTTGTTAAAAGACAAAGTTGTTATAATCTTAAGGGGATAGAGATATTTGTCAAACCAAAATTCAGAACTAGTCTGAAGGGAAGGTCTACCTCAATCCAAGGAGTTGGATTGTGGAATGGTCTAGAGAGTGATGTTAAAAATGTCAAGTCAATGTGTACATTTAAGAAAAAGATCAAAACTGGATTGTTAAAAAATATATATAAAGTAGCTTATTGTTAAAAAAAAATATATATATAAAGTAACTTATGTCATGTTCGGCCGTCAGGAGTGTTTGAACCCACGTGCAGGAGGATGACGAGGACGCTCAAGGAATAATAAAAAAATGTATTAAACAAAACAAAATCAAAATGCTGACAGGGCAGCTACTCACAAAACTGGAAACAGGCAGATCAGGGCTGACTGGACAAAAGGCTGAACACGACACCATGGAAGGATAATCCAAAGACAAAGACAAGACACCAGTGAACTGAATATATACACACACACACACTGATTAGGAAAATGACAGACACCTGCAGTGATTAACATTAGACACAGGTGAGACACAAGGGAAAACACTGAGTGCTGGAAACAGAACCAAAACCCCACAGTACCCCCACACAAGGGATGACTCCAGACATCCCAAGGACAAGCTACATCCAACTTGGGTGGGAGATGGGACAAACCAAGACAGAGAAACACATTGGACCAGAAGAACAAAAGACAGGAAAACCTGGGTAGCTAAACACAAGAACAGGAACCCCAACCACAGTCAAGGTGGATGGTCAGGAGACCATCCATTGGCTCAGCAGGTCAGGTGGGCGGCCGGGAGGCCGTCCAGTACAGGACCAACGTTCAGGTGGGTGGCGTGAGGGGCATCCTCCAGGACCCCCGCGAGACAGGAGACGTGAGGGGCATCCTCCAGGACTCCCTCGAGACAGGAGACGTGAGCCAAAGGTCGCAGGCTGGCCGGGATCTTCAGCGGTCGGGCCAGGGACGAAAACCTCAGACGGGTCAGGAGTGAGGGTCTCAGATGGGCCGGGATCTTCTGCGGTCGAGCCAGGGACGAAGACCTCCTCAGACGGGTCAGGAGTGAGGGTCTCAAATGGGCCGGGATCTTCTGCGGTCGGGCCAGGGACGAAGACTTCCGCAGACGGACCAGGAGTGAGGGTCTCAGATGGGCCGGGATCTTCTGCGGTCAGGCCAGGTATGAAGACCTCAGCCGAAGACGAGTCGGGAGCGAGGACCTCAGCCGAAGGGCCAGAAGCGAGGCCAGAAGCGAGGCCCTCGAGAGACGAGCCGGGAACTAGATCTGCAGCAGGTGCTGGAGTCAGGACTGCAGCAGGAGAGTCAGGTACCAGGACTACAGCTGGAGAACCAAGAATGGAGACCAGAGATGGGGCTGCAGCAGAAGAACCAGGAACCAGAGCCGGGACTGCAGCAGGAGAACCAGGAACCAGAGACAGGGCTACAGCAGGAGAACCAGGAACGGGATACGGGACTGCAGCAGGAGAACCAGGGACCAGAGACGGAACTGCAGCAGGAGAACCAGGGACCAGAGAGGGGGCTACAGCAGGAGAACCAGGAACGGGAGACGGGACTGCAGCAGCAGGTGATGGAGTAGGACCCACTGGAGGCTTGGGGCCCACTGGAGGCTTGGGGCGATACGAGGTATCAGGACCCACCATTATAGAGATCCCAATAGATGGGGTATCAGAACCAGTCCCCACAGAGACACAGGAAGGAGGTGGGGCGTCAGGTCCTACCCCCACTGAAGCACTGGTGAATTGGGTATTGGGACCAGCCCCCACCGAAGCATAGGAGGGAGGTGGGGCGTCGGGTCCTACCCC
>NC_056510.1:46728467-46731774 GCF_014905685.2 Nematolebias whitei | reverse complement strand
GGGGGGGGGGGGGGGCGTCGGGTCCTACCCCCACTGAAGCACTGGCAAATTGGGTATTGGGACCAGCCCCCACCGAAGCAAAGGAAGGAGGTGGGGCTGCAGCAGCAGGTGGTGGAGGCTGGGCTGCACCTGGAGGAACGGGGATCAGAGACAGGACTGCAGCTGGCGAGCCAGGGATCGGGGCTGCAGCTGTAGGAGATGGGGTCTGGGCTGCTGCAGCTGGTGGCAGAGAAGGAGCTGCAGCAGGAGATGGAGGAGTGTCCGCATGGACTGCCTCATGGCTGGGCAGACCAAGATACATTGCCACCAGAGAAGCCTGCCACCGTTCCAGCTCCTCCAGTGAGGGAGGGCTGGACTGATCCTCCGCTAAGTTTGGGCATGGGTTCCTCTCCCCCAGCGAACCTCCCCCTCGCTCCTCCAGCGAGCGAGAGCCAGACCATTCCTCTCGTGGACACGGGTACCTCCCCCCCCCAGCGAAATCTTCCGCCGTTCAACTGGCGACCGAGGGCTGGGCTTTCCCCTCGCCTGCGAAGTGCTCACCTCCATGCGCTGGATTAGGGGAGGACCAGCAGTTCGCCCCCCTCTCTCAGACGCTCGTGCGGAACAGCCAGGAGGAGGTAGGCGGCGGGTTGCAGCACCGTGAAAAACAGATGAGGAGGAGTGAGACAGAGAGGCTGAGGACCCGGGTTTAATGGCCAGGCGGGTCCCCCAAAACGGATCATTTTTTCTCTCCCCCTTTTCTCTGTCTCTTTGGGCAGTTTTATCCACCTCAAGGGCCAAAAACTCGAACAAGGGTATCATCCTCCCGCTGGGCTCGGTTTGGTCTCGGGATTCTGTCATGTTCGGCCGTCAGGAGTGTTTGAACCCACATGCAGGAGGATGACGAGGACACTCGAGGAATAATAAAAAATAGATTTATTAAACAAAACAAAATCAAAATGCTGACAGGGCAGCTACTCACAAAACTGGAAACAGGCAGATCAGGGCTGACAGGACAAAAGGCTGAACATGACACCATGGAAGGATAATCCAGAGACAAAGACAAGACACCAGTGAACTGAATATATACACACACACTGATTAGGAAAATGACAGACACCTGCAGTGATTAACATTAGACACAGGTGAGACACAAGGGAGTTCAGTGGGTAGAAGAGGTAAGACCATTAAAATCAATCATCTGCTCAGATTCTAGTTCATCATTGTCCAGTTTGCAACACAACCAGTCAGATAGTAGACCAGATATATTAATTGAAATACAACAAACACTCTATAGGATCAACATGATGGGGATTACAGTAAACTTTATACTGGTTCCAGCACATCACGGGTTTTTGAGGAATGAAAAGGCAGACAGGATGGCTAAGGAGAGCACTGGTCAGGACGTGGTTGATATTAATGTTGGGTTTAGTATAACAGAAATAAAGAGTATAATAAAACAAAAAATGAAAGAAAAGTGGCAAAAATTATGGGAGGAAGAAAGGAAAGGCCGGTGGTTTTATAAAATCCAAAGGAAAATTGGAGAAAGGAGAAGAACAGAAAGAAACAGGAGAGAAGAAACAATTATTTCACGACTCAGAATTGGGCACACTGGACTGAACAGAACATTGTGTTTAATAGGGAAACATCAGACAGGGACATGTGAGTGTGGAGAAGAGGAAACCATAGAACACATTATTTTGCATTGCAGGAGATACAGGTTCAAAGAAACAAGTTGATTAGACATCTTAGTAAAATGAAAATGAAATGAGACATTATTGATTTATTGCAGAAAGATTCAGGAAACAGAGGCTATCAAGCTATATTTTATTTTTTAAAACGGTGTAGGTTGTATGATAAGATATAAAAGGAAAGAGAGGGTTTAGTATTATTATTATTATTATTATATATATATATATATATATATTTTTTTTTTTTGGTCATGCGGTCCACACTCCTTACCAGTTGGTGGCGGTAATGCTTCCTTCAGTTGTTTGCCAAGAAGAAGAAGAAGAGACACAAGGGAAAACCATAGATATCATATAAACACTAGATGCCTCATTGGCTGCTGCGGCGCAGGATTTTCGGCCGCCATCTTGGAACGGTCGTCCTTATTTGGTTAAAGCAGAAGATGTTTCAGCACTTCGCAGCTTATTTCTGTTCAGATCGACGGACTGTTGACGTCAGGTCTCGGGGGATAACTTTCCACAAGTAAGATGAACATATTATTGTTAGTATTTTGTGAATATAATATTACTGTACTGTATTTATGTCCACCAGCTGATGTGATGTTCAGTGTAACACGGTGTTCAGCTGCAATGAAGCTGACTGAGATCTGATGACAGGAATATTTTGCTAACAAGCATACTCACTGTTTCAGCAGCTTTGGTTCATTATCAACAGATATGCATCAGAACTGGAGTTTTGTTTAAGTTCTAGGATATAAAAAATATAAAACTAGGGAGAATATAGGAAATAGAAAATAAGCTTGACCTCCTCTGTACAATGTTTTTGTGTAGACACAAATGTCCTGTTTTCATTTTGAAGGTTTCCCAAAGAACAAGATGTGAGGAAGAGGAGGAAGTATCTTTGAGGAGGATTCATCTGAGCAGTGAGGATTTTAAACTGGAGGATTTTGATCAAACTGGTCAGACTGTCCGACTGAGAGATGGTGTGGTACCATGGGTTCACCTTCAGAGAGTAGGAGCATCATTATAAGTTCATTAGAGTTCATAAAGTTACATATTTTATTGTGAGTCACAAGGTGAGACACCTCCATGTGTTTCTATGAACAGGTAACTAGAGACTGTAGAGTTCATATTCATGATGCTTTTTCATTTCAGCTTGAAAACTGCAGGACTACAGGAAGTGAACAAAAGCTGCAGCTGCTCTGTCTGTGGACTCTCAGGAACGTGCACGTCACACACACACTCCCAGGAACGTGCACATCACACACACACTCTCAGGAACGTGCACGTCACACACACACGACCTCGGCCTCATGATGTGAGTATTTCTATTTTAAACTTTTATTTTTCATTTATCTTTATTTATCCAGGTAGTTTCATTGAGTCACGAGAACTCATTTTAAAGAGAGACCTGTTTAGGAGCAGGTGGTGGGGGTTGAGTGCCTTGCTCAGGGGACCAGGATGGGGCCAATGAGGGTGGAGGCAGGTGTGGGTGTTTCACTTTTTCCACCTCATTTTGATGTTGACGGTACCAGGAGTTGAACCTGCGACTTTCCGATCTTCTAACCTCTGCTCCACCACTACCCCACATAACATCATATCATACTGGTCATATTAAAATCTCACTGGTTTCCTTCCAG
>NC_056510.1:46718559-46728067 GCF_014905685.2 Nematolebias whitei | reverse complement strand
TGTGTGTGTATATATATATGGTGGCAATATGTGCTTATATATAAAATAGATATAATTGTGTGTGTATGCAAATATATATATACATACATATATGTATGTATACATGACATGTGTGTATATATATATATATATAAAATAAATATAATGTATATATATATAAGATTGTGATATTATAATGTGAGTGTATATATATATATATATAAGAAAATTATTAAATTGTATATATGTATATATGACAGTGATCTAGATAATGTATATATATATATAAATATGAGATGTCTGTGTGTGTATATATATATATATATATATATATATATATATATATATATATATATAATATAGATATTAATTAAAATGTATCAGTGACTGTGAGTTTTGCAAAACTTATCATAAGAATATTTTATTAGTGTTAATGTTGACCCCACCAAGAATATTTAAATACACTGAACCATGTGTTCAGCTTTAATGGCTGTACGCCCAAGATTTACAGAGGAAAAAATTGTGAGAATGAGTTTAGTATTCAGTTATGACTGATTAAACGCGCAGATACTTCATTGCTCCTGACAAACAGGTTACACTGAGTGGAGCGGTCGACCGTTCCAAGATGGCGGCTCTACGGCTCGTCATCGCCAATAGGCGATAGCGGTCAATGCTGGATCTAGTGTTCTATTTCGTATAGGCTTCGCCCTTTAAGGCTTTCGCTTAGTGGGTTTATCCCGTTATGCATAGCATTAGCACTGAAAAATTTAGTCCACGCCCACCTGCTGTGTGGGCCCCACCCGGTCCGTGTAAATTACGTTAAGAGCGCGAAATCGGCTCCCATTTTTTCTTCAGCAAGCTAAAATAGCACTGTCAGAAGAACAAGAAGGAAAACTGTGTAGATGACCAACCTTTGTTATGGATGCTTGACCCGGCAGTTGACCTCCGGTCGTCCGGTGAGTTCTCCTCCCCGAGGAGAAACTGACGAGCAGTCTTATTCCAAGGTAAGTGCCGAGGAGTATTTCTCAGTGACAGGTCACTACACGCTGGACAATGCCATCTTGTAATTTTTCCTCATCGCCGACCCTCGGAGCGAATCGGATGGTTCCTTCGGGACAGGCGCGCTCAGCTGCAGCCCCCGCTGCTCATTCCCTCCTGGGGAGCGTAGTGTCGGTGGAGGGGGGCTCACCCCATCCCACCCCATCCCACCTCGTTTCGCATCGGCGATCACACCGCTCCCGGCCAACGGTGCCCTCAGGGGTTGCCCGGCGTAACCCAGAAGGAAGCTGACATGATGGGACACCTTTTTTCTACGTCCCACGCCTTTCCCACCAGTTCGGATGATCCGGCGGGAAGGTTGTTTACCGGGTTCCATTCCGGCCCACCGTCTTGATCCATATGGCCTCGTGTTCCAACATGACGTCCTACGAGCGAGGCCACAGACGGTTCTTTCCTGGTAGATTGGGGGAGCCGGTCTCCAGTCCGCACCCATCACCAGAGTGGAGGGGTTCACCGAGCGGGGCTATCCCTCAGTAACCCCCCCTTGAGCCAAGCCTCGCGGAAGCTTTCGGAGCGAAGCTGTCCAGGTTGGAGCAGTGTCCCGTCCCTCCTGGGAAACACGACCAGACGGTGACCACGCTCTCCAATCGAGCCCATCAATGTGCTTTTCAGGCAGCCGCAGCTAACAACAATGTGGCGCTGCTAGCATATAGCATGTGGGGGCTGGAGGCCGCAGACCTGCCTTAGGAGACCAAGAGCTCCCTCTGTAAAGCAGTTGACGTCATCCTTCAATATATGTGCCTCTTCTTACGGTTTGCCTGTCCAGGATTGTAGCGTGGATGACGATGATTCAACATCCACCTAGCTCCGTCACTTCCCCTCGCTGCCGGAGAAACTGCACAAAGACCTGATGGAGGGCCCCATCACGGCGGACGCGCTGTTCGGGAGCAGCTTCAAAACCATGCTGGCAAACTTGAAGCAGTTGGAGGAGGTGCCAGAGGCTGTGCGCCACCTCATCAAGCCGCGCGGTTCATCCCGGCCATGGCGGCGTCGTCTTGCTCAGCTCCACCACCAGCCCCGCCCGTCAGAGTCCAGCCCTCTTCATCCCAGCAACCTGCAGTTCAGCGTTTCCCCAGAGATCGCCTGCAAGACAGCGCTCTGGGCAAACAAATCGCAGAGCTCAAAGGGGAGAAATTTTTAAAAATGACGGTCTACGGAGGGTGTGTGTAAAAGTGACACGAAAGTTGAAATAAATCATCATTCAATGATCGAAGTGTCTGTTTTTAGCCAGTCTGTAAGCTCGGATGAACTCACAGCAGCTGCGCACACATCCTCCACACATAATGAGCCGGTGTCCTTAAATAAAGGTTTTTTAAACTCACCGTCGCTCCAAGACATGAAGAGTTGCTCACACGACACAATGGTAAGCGAAATAACTCGTTGTCGATCCGAGCTACACGATCCTCACCCAAGCGGTGTCAAACGCGCACTCGTGCGATGAAAACAGTCTTCATCCAACGGCGCTGTGTTGATGATGGCGTACACACACAGCTGCCCGGCGCTCACCGGCTCACATCGGTATAAATGTGGGACCGCAGGCCGGGTCCGGTGGAGGTCCTCGCTCTCACAAGAGCAACACACGCCTCACCGAAGCAAACGCGGGCAGCCGTCACCCATCGCGTCTCTGCGCTCGGCAGTTCATGGCAGCATAAGCGTGAGACAGCTGAACGAACCCGGTGACGAGTCTCGCCTCCAGCGAGAGCGGCGCGTGTCCCTCCAGCGAGAGTGGCGCGCGTCCCTCCAGAGAAAACGTGTGCTCCCGTGGGGCTCGCAGCCTTCACTCCAACAGCACGGTAAAGATGAAGTCACGCCCTCCGCCTCTCAACGTTCGCACAGTGACATTGAACGCGCAGCCCCACGGCGTCATCAGCTGTCACACGCTTCGCCTCAGCACACACCGGCCCACCTGTACATGAAGGTTGGTCCGCGGTCTGAACGCAGCGCACGTGCGCGTTCAGAGCGTTTTTCGAGGAAGCCTCGCCTTGGGTCACGCGGAAAACATTCCCGCGACGCATGACGGCGGTTGAGGGGCGGACTGGTGACAGCCGTACAAAACATGACTCATCGCTTAAATGCATGTTCACTCCACGAACGTTACGTAGAGTGGCTAAAACATGCTCGCCGGTCAGATGGATGGACAGGGGGTTATGCAAATGGTTACAAGTTACAGTTTGCAACCCGACCCCCTCCGTTCGGAGGAGTTATAGAGACGGTCCTGTCATCACCAGACCAAATCTCATCCCTAAATGCATAAGTCCAAGTGCTTCTGATAAAAGTAATCTCCAGGGTTCCCAACGGAGAGGAAAACACAGGGTTTTACTCACGTTACTTCCTGGTTCCCAAACGGACCGGAGGGATGAGACCGATTTTGGATCTGTCAGCTTTCAACAAGGCGATCATGGACAGACCGTTTTCACATGTTGACAACCAGACAACTGTTGAACAACATCCAGAGAAACGCATACCGATCATCCCAAAACACAGAAAATTCCTGCGTTTTTTCTCCTTTCAGGGGATGAAGTATCAGTACAACGGGCTGCCGGTCGGGTATTCCCTTGCGCCTCGTACGTTCTCAGTGTGGGGAGACAGCCCTGCATCCATTACACAGAGCAGCGATGAGAGTTTTGTTTTACCTAGACGACCTGCTGCGGCGGTCATGCTCCAGACAGGAAGCAGTGATGCAGGCCCAGGTGTTGACATCACACCTGTCAAATCTGGGCTTTGCCATAAATTGGAAGAAAAGCTCGTTTTTCCCGGCCCAGACAATTGTTTATCTGGGAGTGGAGTTAGATTCAACCACCATGAAGGCTCGTTTATCACAAACGAGAATCGACACTTTAAAAGACCAGCTCCGCCACGTAAGACCTGGCAGAGTGGTAACAGCTGTCCCTGTCATGAAGCTGTTAGGAATGATGTCATCAGCTCACACAGTGGTCCCGCTGGGTTTATTACACATGAGACGCCGCCAGAGGTGGTTTGTGCGTCTGCGTGTGGATCCAGTAAAACATAGAGACGGATGATCACTGTCCCTCCCTCCGTGAGGGCAGACCTCCGACACTGGGGAAACACCCTGGTTCTGTCAGAGGGAGCCTCTGTCAGCAGACCCACGTCACGTGTCAGTCTTCACGGACGCGTCGCTGTCAGGCTGGGGGGGGACATGCCTATCTCAAGCAGTAGGGGCGCTGTGGCCCCATCACACATCAGCCCACATAAATGTTTTTGGAGTGTTTCACGGTGCTGAATGTGATTCAGCACTTTGCTCCTGCGCTATAGAATCAACATGTGTTGATTCACACAGACAACAAGGTTACTGCTGCGTACATAAACCAGCAGGGGGGTATGCGCTCAGCCCAGATATTACACATTGCGCGAAAGCTACTGTGTTGGGCTCACCAAAATCTGCTCTCCGTCAGAGCAGTTTACATACCCGGTGTTCTGAACAAAGGGGCGGATGTGATGTCCAGGGGCGGCCCACGTCACGGGGACTGGACTCTCCATCCAGACCTGATGGCTCAGACGCGGCAGAAATTTGGCAAAGCAGCTGTGGACTTGTTTGCGACACGAGAGAACGCTCAGTGTCAACTATGGTTTTCCTTGAGAGCGCGAGACAAACCACCACTGGGGGTGGATGCATTTGCCCACAGCCCATGGTCCAAAACGCTTCTGCATGCGTTTCTTCCACCTCCTCTGATTTTACGGTTTCTGAACCGAGTTCAGGAGGAGGGATTGACAGCTCTCCTGGTGGCACCCGAGCGCGTGAACACACCATGGTTCTCAGCCCTACAACGCCTGCTGTCGGGGCGCCCGTGGAAACTGCCATGAAGGGAGGACGCTCTCCTCCAGGCAGGAGGAGCAATCAGGAGTTACCCAGAAATAGGCCAGCACCTGTGGTCCGGCCACTGAGCGGTTCCGCTTAGAGAGGATGGGTCTCCCACAGGAGGTAGTGCGCACAATCCAGGATTCACGTGCTGCATCTACCACAGCGCTGTACACATCAAAGTAGACAGTTTTTCAGCGCTGGTGTACAGAGAAAGGTGTAGAGGCCACCTCATGTCCATTAGGCAGCGTGCTGTCTTTTCTACACAGCTGATGGACAGGAAGTTGGCATTTCAGCACGATTAAAACGTACGCTGCAGCCATCTCTTCCTGCCACGAAGGGTTCGGAGACAGAACAGCTTTTAATCACCCGCTGATGAAGCAGTTTCTAAAAGGCGTACAGAGACGCAGGCCTGTTTCACGCCCACTTGTGCCACAGTGGGATTTAACGCTGGTCCTGCGAGCCCTGATCAAAGCTCCATTTGAGCCTCTGGATCAGGTTCAAATTAAATTCTTGTCTCTTAAAACAGCCCTGCTGTTGGCTTTAACATCCGCTAAGAGGGTGAGTGATTTATCTGCCCTCTCTGTCGCTCCGTCATGTCTCAGAATTCAGGCTGACGGTAGTTCAGCTGATTTAAGACCAAACCCAGCTTTTATGCCTAAAAACATCACAAGCTCTTTTAAATCGAGAGCGATATCGTTGGAGGGGTTTTCCCTCCCCCCCTCAGATCAGAAGAAGAAGCATCTTTCCATCTTCTCTGTCCGGTGCGGGCGTTGACATGTTACATAGTGCGCACGGCTGTAATGCGCCAAACTCAACATCTGTTTGTGCGTTATAGAGATGCACCTGCAGGTCGCCCGTTATGCACCCAGCGCTTGTCACACTGGCTGTGTGAGGCCTCTTTCTGAAGCCTACAGAGCATCAGTTTTTAGAGCCTCCTGTCAACCTCAGGGCGCACTTGACCAGGGGTATCGCATCTTCGACTGCCTTGCATAATGGTATGACAATGCAGGATTTTTGTACTGCGGCTTCGTGGTCAACACCCTGCTCATTCATTCGCTCTTATCTACGTGATGTGACGGCCCGTTCCATGACACATTCTGTCCTTAGTACTCTAACAGAATGAATATTGTTGTTTTCATGGAACTCTGTTTAAGCTCACATCTGTCTGCATGCTTCACAGTGTGAGATGTGTTATCAGTCACAAGTTGGGTCTGTTATTTTGGTTCTATTGTCACTAATCAGTTCATGACTATTGTTACCAATCAGTTCATTTGATTAATAATCAGTCATTTGTTATTATTAATCTGTCTATACTGCTCAGCCATGAACACATAGTTACACAACATGCGTCTGTGCATGGCTCACATAATTACGCAATACGTAATTACGCGCATAGGGAGCTGAGTGACAAGACGTTTTTTGGGCAAGTTTCTGCTTCATACGGTGTTCGAATGGACCCAGTGAGGCAAGGACCACATCTGCTTCGCCCTTTACCCACTAAGCGAAAGCCTTAAAGGGCGAAGCCTATACGAAATAGAACGTTGGTTACGTACTGTAACCCCAGATTCTATGAGTATAGGCGTAGCCCTTTAAGTGTCGGGCCTCACTGGCTCCTAAATGGCTGAAGAAAAAGCTATTTTGGGAGCCGATTTCCCGCTCTTAACGTAATTTATACGGACCGGGTGGGGCCCACACAGCAGGTGGGCGTGGACTAAATTTTTTAGTGCTAATGCTACGCCTAATGGGATAAACCCACTAAGCGAAAGCCTTAAAGGGCTACGCCTATACTCATAGAATCTGGGGTTACAGTACGTAACCAACGTTTATATCTATGGGGAAAACACTGAGTGCTGGAAACATGAGGAAACAGAACCAAAACCCCACAGCTTAGTGTATTTTGTATTAGAATTAGAAAAATTAGAAAGAGTTATTAATTTTGTTCTGTTACTTGAAAATTATTATGATTGAAATAATTGTTTGAAAAAAGAGGCAGATATAATAAGATTTTTTCTTCTTTCTGCTGCCTTTCATTTTAAATATTTTGTATCTTTTTTTATATTGTTATGGAATTGTTTTGTACTTTTTTAAAATGAATAAACTTTATACCATACCATTATACCATACCATGTAATACATTCAGGAAGTACTTTTACTTTTAATACTTTAAGCATTTTTAAAGCAAGTACTTATTTACTTTTACTTTTTATTTTATTACTTTCTTTCTAGAACCCCACTTTTTTCAATGTTGTCTATTGTTTATTGTTTGTTCTCCACTACTCTGTTAATGTGCTGATGTAATTGTTGATAGATATTGTTTGTACAGAAAGTGGAATGTGTTGTAATGAAAATTCAATAAAAATGTTAATCATAAAAAATATGATATTTCAGCCAATTTTAGAGCTCTTCAGTTCAATTTTGCTATAGTGGTAGCTGAGGACAATGCCTATTGCATAATGAATCCCCCCAAAAAATCCAAGATGGCCGATTTAGCTAAAAAGGAAAAAATATGATTACTCAGCCATTTTATAGCTATTCAACTGAAATTTGGCGTACTGGTAGCTGCGAACGACCCCTAATAGACTCTGACTTAAAATCAAACATTCAAGATGGCCGCCATAGCTAAGAACGAAAAAAATAAATAATTCAACCCTTTTTAGAGCTATTAGACCTTATTTATCTTTGTTAGAATATTGATCAATGTTTAAATGTCAATTTCCCCCAAAAGAAGGCTTTGCTTCCTGAAGAATGTCACTTTTTTACAATACATTTCAAATTTTAATTGCACATTACAAAATAATTACTTGTTACTCTTAAAACATATATTAAATTCTTATTTTCAAATCATACAGCAAGTTGTCAGCTTATGTTGTTTGTAGTATATTCAGGATTAGAAAGCTTTTTGTTGTAATGAAAATGTTTCAATCTGCAAAACGTGTTGTTAATTCAATTTAATTCAATTCAAAAATACTTTATTAATCCCAGAGGGAAATTATTTGTTGTTGTAACTTGTTATCCTCATTTCATTAAGAGATGTTATAGATGCTGATGCTGTAGACAGGAAGGATCTCTTGTAAAGGTCCATCCCACAGTGGTTCCTAAGAAACTGGCTGCAGATGCCGTCCGATCCGTCCACCCAGACTCGGCTGGCCTCTTAGTTCCCCCGGGCTGTAGGACCGCCTAAATGTCAGGCAGAACTCCTCCCAGAGCGATGGCCACTCCTCCCAGCAGTCTGCCGAGCTCCTCGTCACTGCGGACAGCCAACTGTAGGTGCTGAGTGACGATCCTGTCCTTCTGCTGTCATGAGCCGTGTTTCCTGCTAGTTCCAGGATCTCAGTGGTCAGGCACTTGAGCACAGCTGGCAGGTAGATGAGAATGCGTCCAAAGAACATCCTTTCAACACATTTGAGATTTGGGGCTGTAGTTGAGATATTATTTCAGCTTTTGAGATGTTAATCAGCTGCTGTTGGTTGTAGAAAACTGCCTTGTTGCCATGGTTACGCATCATAACAAATGTCCAAAACTAAAATAAGTTTCAATAAAAATCCTTCCAGCTGCACAGCATCTGATACCAGAGGAAACAATCATCCAAAAAATGTGATTTACATCCAGAAAAAGAGGAATTAAAGTTTCCAAAAGCAAAATCTCAGAATGAAACAGAGCTGCTCCAACATGCAGCCACTTTGACCGGCGCAGTTCTAAAACTGCTCGAACTGTTAGCTGAAACAAACAAAAAGGAGCAACAAGAAAAGTGAAAGGTAGTAGTAAAAGTATAAAAAGAGTGCAGGATGACGTCAAGGGAGAATGCAAGTGATGAAGTCAACTCAGATTAGTCCATGAAATCTTAAGCAATGACCATCTGCAGACAAAGAAATCTTCACACTGTGACTAACAAAGGTAATAATCTACTGACGTTTTGCTTCGTCACAGACAAATGGTGCAAATCAATTTTACACTTCATGTGCAGTTCTGCTGCAATAACATGCACTTGTGTTTCAGACAAACATTTGCACACGTCTGTGAGTCCAGGCATCAAAAACTGACAAGTATGTGTTTCTGCTGATATAAATCATCTCAGCACAGCTGCAGTCTTATGCACCATCTATCCTGAGCTAAGCTGCCTCAAATCTCCCTGCGACCATCATTTGGCCTCGCTGACTCTCAGATCGCCCAGGCTTCAGCGTGTCTCTGTGGTGGCATCTGTTAACGCTTGTTTATGACAGTTTGCCACAAAGAGAAAGCTTTGTGGCAAATGTTGATTCGAGAGAATGTGTCAGACTGATTGAATGTGTGATTATGAGTGGATCTACATCTAGTACTTTTTAATTCTAGTAAAATTTGTACTCTTTCACTTTTGTCATTGTCAAAAGTCAAAATCAAAGTTTATTTGTCATAATGAAATTTTGCACACAGAGTCAGAAAAGAACTGGGTGGGTGGAGGGGTCTTGGAGGAGGGTATGACATAGGTTGGTAGCCAGAATGGCCGTCCAGAGCTGTTACAGGGCTCGAGTGGGCGGCCAGGAGGTTGTCTGACAATTAGCAATGTCAAGGGCGAAAAGCTGGGCAACCCTCCAATAACTTGCAACGGGGCCAGATCTGGAGCAGTCGGCGTGGAGACCTGGGGCCCTGCAGCAGGCGGCGTGGAGACCTGGG
>NC_056510.1:46717480-46718549 GCF_014905685.2 Nematolebias whitei | reverse complement strand
CTGGGGCCCTGCAGCAGGCGGCGTGGAGACCTGGGGCCCTGCAGCAGTCGGCGTGGAGACCTGGGGCCCTGCAGCAGGCGGCGTGGAGACCTGGGGCCCTACAGCAGGCGGCGTGGAGACCTGGGGCCCTGCAGCAGGCGGCGTGGAGACCTGGGGCCCTGCAGCATGCGGCGTGGAGACCTGGGGCCCTGCAGCAGGCGACGGGGTCAGAGCTGCAGCAGGCGATGGGGTCAGAGCTGCAGCAGGCGATGGGGTCAGAGCTGCAGCAGGCGATGGGGTCAGAGCTGCAGCAGGCGATGGGGTCAGAGCTGCAGCAGGCGATGGACTATGAAAAGTCACTGGCACAGAGCATAGTTTTAACAAACTGTACCTGAGTGTCCAGACGTGCTAGGGAGTTCTTGACCCCTGAGAGCCACTCCTGGTCTGGCTTTGAATCCATACTGGCAAGATTATTCTGTCACGGACCAAGGTTTTGGATTCAATATAAGCCAGACACAGGAGTGCAAAAATTAACAGTTTTTATTAATAAGGCTCCTGGTAGCTGCAGAGGGAGGCCTTTAATGCTATGGACAGTGGGGCAATGAACGTTTGTGGTCCAAAGGGCAATCCAATAGGGTGATCCGTGAGTCGAGGTCTTAGGCTGAAGAGGAGGTCGTTACCGTGGTCAGAGAGGCAGAACAGAACCAGATGAGGAGCAGGAAAAAAACGGAAAATCCAGAAGGCAGGCGTGAGGTCAATAATCCAGAGAACAAGGCTTGAGGTCTAGGCATGAAACTATGAGGGCTTGAAAATCAGGGACCATGGAAGGTGTAATAATCTCACACTGATGGAGAGGGAAAATGGATCTTATGAAGGGTGCAGAGCAGGTGAACCAGATGAGCTGAACAGGTGAGTGGAATTGGGGCTGATTGCTGTGATAAGCTGAGGGGGTGTGGTGAAGTGAGCAGGCAGAGGTGCAGGTTGACAGGAGATGAGAATAAACATGAACAGAAACTATGACCAGAATGGCAGAAAACATAGCATGTCATGAACGGGCAGGGAAGTGAGCAGATGGGGGCCAGCGGGGGCC
>NC_056510.1:46705037-46717080 GCF_014905685.2 Nematolebias whitei | reverse complement strand
GTTTCTGTCCATCTGGTCAGTTTTGACATCAGGCCTAGTCCACTACAGTCCCCCCTTTGGAAATCATCGCCTGTCCATGGGGATGAATTCCAAACATGAACTTACGCCTTCGAATGTCCTTGAGCTTGATGTAATCCAGCAAGGAAGACCAAAGTCAAAAGTAATCCAGCAAGGAAAACAAAAGTCAAAAGTAATTCCACAATGTTCTTGGCAATTCCATTGTGTTGATGATAATTCCATAATGTTGTTGGTAATTCCATTGTAGCAATGCTTTAACCCCTTGGAAACAGAGTCTGTAATCCACTGGAAAAAGTCATATAATCCACAACGATTGGAAGTGTTGATTAATCAGCATACAGAGGGGTACCCTTGGATTGAACTGAAGATGTGGCCACTGGATGAAGAGTGGAGACCAACGTCAGGATTGTAGGTCGCCTCCAGCGAAGGTCGTCTCTGGGCGACGTCCAGCCTGTGCCGTTCTGGTTCAATGTGCCATGCAATTATGTGGTTTAAGGTGGGCTTATGAAGGGGATTTTACATAAGGCCTTAAACTATATGCACCTGGTGTGTAAGCTATTATGGTTGGGAACAGCTACAACTAGCAGTTAAGGGGTGGAACATGCTGAAAAGGGTAACTACAGGGGTTTATACCTATAGAAAAGGGTTCCAAACTATTTTTCCATTTCTAACTTGGTTTAAGTTAGCTTTACATGGCAAAATATAGTTTGGTTCAATTGTCTGTTGTCTTTTAGACAAACGACTTGAGATTGGGTGTTTGGTTTCCCCATAAATGTTTTTGGAAGTCTATGGCGAGACTCATCAAAAAGAATTAGCTATCCCCCCGAATAGAATTGTTCGAGTAGGTTCGGCTTAAGCGTTGTGAGATCAATGTAGATTATGGTACTTAAGGTAGCAATAATATACATTGACTCCGCAAAGATTGCAATTTAACGAATGAACTGCATGTTGGCATGGTTAAAGGCCTCTTAGTCTCTAACTTAACTACACAACAAAATTCATTCTTGCCTGGGGTGTTCAAAACAATACCAAAAACCAATTAAACGATGTCTCAACATCGACAAAAACAGTGACTAAGCAACCAGTTAAACAACGTTTCAACATTGACAAAAGCAGTGATTAAGCAACTAGGAAACGACGTTTCGGTGCGCCACTCACTCTGAATGTCAGATTTGCTCACGTTATCGCGTCTGGTAGCATTATCCTAACTGGCGTCACCCCCCTTCGGTCATGGGAGACCGCGAACACGGGTGAGGACGTCGCTCCATGAGCTAAAGTTAGGTTGTCCTTGAGTAGTTTTAACTGTTTGCGCAGCTGAAAGAGGACTTTTAGGTCTGGATTGGAATCCAGTTTACCTTTCGATGGAGTGTATTTGTCTGGGTCAGTCAGATACAGTATCATCGAGTTAATTGCAGGATCATTCAACTTCTGAAGTTGGATGATGTCTGGGTCAGTTGAAAATGACTTTTCATATTTTAAAAGAACTTGGCGAAGTTTGTCTCTTTCTTCATCAGATGTCAGAGTGTCGGCTTGGGCGACCACCTGTTCAATCTGTGATGAGACTGATGAGGGTTCTTGCTCCTTGGGGAGCTCCAACGAATCCTTTTCTGAGTCATCGGACCTGTCTATGGGTAAGACACCATAGGTTTGAGGCCCTTGGTCGACATCATTGGTTGAGAAAAGAGCGATGGCCTGTGATGGTTTCGTGAAACATACTGGCCCAGCTTCTTGACTCGGTACCAGGTTATCTGGGAGTCCTCCCAGAACTGGAATGCCTAGTTCAAAATCATGAGAGTCAGGTTCTGAGTTTTCAGTTTGCGATGACTCATCATCGTTTGTGTGTGAGTTTACCCCCCCTTCGTCCGATGAGGGGTTGTTGGAGGCAACAACAGCAATGTCTTGGTGTGTTTCACCGACATCTGTAATGTTGTCATTTGCGCCTTCAGATTTAGTAGCGATAACATCACTATACCATGCTCCTGGTTGCGTTCCCATTTCAGCGTGTATCAAAGTGTCTAAAAACCTTTGTATTTCCTCTGTCTCTTCCGAGCTCAGAGGTTTAGGGCCTTGTTCCTGGGACCTTTGTGATTTTATCGCCTCGGTTCGTTTTGTCCGAGGTGGGGGAGGGTTAGGTACGTCTTTTGGGGGTTCCTCTTCGGATCTCCCCTGATAATATGGGTCCTCTTGGATCCCATATCTTTGCGTCCTACGCATGTCCCATTTACGATGATCACGTCCATCCTCTGAAAGAGGAGCTTTTTTGTCCCAGCGTGCACCTTCATCACGTGGTTTGTTAGTTTGAAAATACTGCCTTTTCTCGCCTGTTTTAGGAGGAGGTGGCGTCGCACGCCTTCCTTCCATTTCTAGGGAGTGGGGTTTAACCTTTATACCAGGAAACACCTCTATGGGCGACTTATCATGAGAACGTGCCTCAAACACATTCACAGCACACTGTTGCAGGTTTGGTGGAGGAGACCTGTTCAGGTCTGTTCCTACCACTTTAGGTGAGGGTGGATTACGAGCAGGAGATCTGTAAAAGATTTTTGGAGGTTTTGGTGGATTATCCCAACACTGTTCAAGGTCTTTTCTGGATTCCAGACCACCTCGCCCCTCGTCATTACTTTTATCTGTTGCTACTCTTAGTTTCTCCTCACATGTTTTTAAACGTTCCTGTGATGTTTTACATTCACTTTGTAAACGCATAACTTTTTCCAGTAATATGTCTTTATGCACTTCGCGTTTGTGCAGATCTTTTTTAAGCACATCTATTTCGCCTTCGCAGCGGGAAACTTGTGACAGTGTCACGACGTGATCCCGTCTTAATGCAAAGTAAGATTCTTTCAGCAACATTGCCATTTTAGCCAGCTTTTCATAGTTTGACATTGAAATTTTTGTAGAGGTCACACTTTCTGCAACCTCCATCAGATTGTCCAATAACTCTTTTGGGTTCATGCTGTCCGCCTGTTTGCCATATGGATGTAAGGGTCCTGTCAGCAGCGCTAACGCATCTTCCAAACAGTCCCTCATCCCATAAGGATCAAAGTCTTTTTCTACCACACCTGTCATGTTCATTCACTGTGTAGCACTTTTTCTGGATAAAACAATTGCCAGCTTCAGATATTTTTACAGGTAAATAATTGTATTCAAATGTCAATGAGTTTCACACTATTTTAGCTTTGGGTTTACACAAAAGTACTGTTATAAGTCAACTTATTCAAATGTGGGCACCTGTCTCAGGTTTTACCCCAATTCATGAATATTTAAGTAAATGCTTCTATGCAGTGTTACTCTGTATGTGCTTATTTCTTAACAGATACTAGATCACCAAGCTCTTTTTTAGTGTATTTTACTCTAAAGCACTGAATTTTTGTAAACCTGCAATTTTTCTTTTTAGTCTCACAGCAACATTAGTTTAAAGACACTTTTTAAACCGTTCTGTTCCAGAAATTTGCTATTTTACAGTTACTCATAGAACCAAGTGGTGAACAGAAAAAGAAAAATTTATGATGTGTCAGGATTAAGTAGTCTTTCTTCAGAAAAACTGTTATTACTCCTGTCCTCCTGTCAGTAACTTCTATTTAAAATTAAATAGGAAGATTTATTTTTAGGTGGTAACTTAAACAGAAAAGTTTCTTTTTCCTGATAAGTTTACTCTTATTTAGTGATTTCGCAATTAAACGTGTATTATCTTTCCAGCAAATGAGCAACTTATCAAC
This sequence comes from Nematolebias whitei, assembly GCF_014905685.2. NCBI lineage: Eukaryota > Metazoa > Chordata > Actinopteri > Cyprinodontiformes > Rivulidae > Nematolebias > Nematolebias whitei. Next base: position 46,713,346 of record NC_056510.1, on the reverse strand, counting down.
TCTGTGAATATCTGAACCATATATTTTAAAAAGTTTCTAATTTTTCATTTTGTACCTCCTGTTTGAGGAATTCAGTGAATGAAATATGTCCTGGTAAATGCCTTTTTTGCATAAATACCTTAATTACTTTTTAAATGCAAGATAACAGTGATTATTCAGCTTTGAGGAACGTTTATTAACTCAAAAATGCGTCTTACAGAAATAAAAACGTTTAATTTCACTAAAAACCTAAAACTGAAGTGAAACTGTGATCTCAAGTTTCTCCAGGAGGGGGCAGTGTTTAGCTTTCCACCAGCAGGAGTCTATGACGACTTCCTGTGACGTTCGGTTGACATCCTGTTTTTAGCCGCTTAGCTTAAAGTTAGCTTCGGCTAAACTCGGTTAAAATCAACATTTCGTAACGGTTTTGAAGCGTAAACGTGGCGTTTTTCAACAAGCACGACTTTTTTGCATGAAACATGAGTTTTAGGGGCATGTGGCAAGTTACATTTAGTGATTTTAGGCACAGCAAAGCTTTCGGTTCAACCAAGCTTTACTTCCGACATGGAGGAAGTGACGTAGCCACGTCACTCATCCGGTCGTTAGCTGTTAGCTTAAAATTAGCATCGCTAGCGTTGCTCAAAAACATCATTTAATGACGGATTTTAAACTCAAACGTGGCGAAATTTCAGCGATTATGCTTCGAAGACACGAAGCATCGTATCAGAATCAACTTTAAAGCGCTTTTCAGCTATTAAAAAGCAGATTTTATTCCCTATGAAAAACGAGTTTTCATTTCCAGGTCACGTGACTGAATCCACCAATGACAGAGCAGCACGGGGTGGGCTTTACGACCTGACACGTCAGAGGCTCACGACTGACACGTCTCTCAGCCAATGAAAGCGTTCCACGGCCGCTAATTCAACCAATCACGCAGCGTTTTCCCCAGCTAGCATGTTAGATTTATCTGAACAAGTCCGTCAACTTTTTCGTCTTTTAAACTGTCAAAATGCACTTTTTCCTGTTAAAAATGTAATCAATAAACTCTGAGCTTAGCTGAGACTTTGTCCAGTCCATAAAACGTTTCTCTATCTATTTAAAACAACTCGTTCGATCTTTCTCAGAACCGAGCCGGAACCACAGAACCTCTGTTCGTTTGGACCTTAGTTTAAACAGAATAACGTTTTCACAGCTCAAACCCAGCTTATGTTACACAACAGATGTACAATTTCAGCTTTCAAAAGACATTTTGACTGAATATCAGCTTCAAAGCATCTCCAGCGTAAACATGCACCGTTTATTTCTCCAAGCGCGCAGCTCAGCCGCTGCGTTTACTCCAAGCGCCGCAGCAAACAATCTGCTATTTTCATGCCAACACCTAAAATCAATCTTTACACGAATACACAGTCCATTTATGAACCGTCACGGGCCACCAGATGTAGAATGACATATCCTGAGATATATTCATACATTAAACGGGTTCATTCATTTTTCTGGACTGTATGATGTCGTGCTTTGAATTTTACAGAAATGTAACGTGAGACGTTATTTATCTTTGACCCATCAAAATGAATGGAGGTCATTTATTTACAGAATCAAAGTTTAACATCAAACATTTACATTAATTTGGCAGAATATGAAAATAACAACATAATCAATCAGCTTTACAACCAGGAAAACCATACGGCCATGATTTTCCGTTGCTTCACCACAGACATTAATGAAAACATCTGGATTAATTTTCTAGCAGAAAGGAGAGTTTAAAGATGGAAAATTGAGATTTATCTTACAGAGAGATGTGTGAGGGAATTTGTCTGTTTTAACCAGAACAGCACGCTCTTTGGAAATCAGCTTGTCCCAACAGTACACTTTTGGTGAAGGTCGACTTTTACCTTTTCTGAAGATAGATCAGTTCCGGCGTGGAGTCTCACTTCCAACCACTGTTCAGCGTCTCAGTGAGAACAGCTAAATACCTCGAGAGTCGTGCAAGGTTATCCAAACAGAAGTTATAATTCCCAAAATCGTCTCTGGTTCAGCTTGATTGGTTTAGCAGCATCCATGAATGCCTGCGTTTGCATTCAGGAACTCCCAAACTCTCTGCATTCTGGATTCCAAAAACTCTTGAACTCTTCTGTTGAACTGGGAAGTGCCACGTTTAAATGGGCTCTACTTCCGGTTCGTTTGAGAGCCTCTGATTGGTCGATGGACCCCAACAGAGGTGTGTTTTGTGATGTAAGGTGTTATGGAAAGTCAAGGATTGTTTAAGAACAGACAGAAAGATATCATGGAAAAACCAGACTTCGTGGCGTCGCTCCACCAAGTATCTTGCTGTAAAAGTTAAACATGACATTTCTTTTCAGTAAACTTTTAGTTGACCGAAACCTGAACTTTGACACACACTTACAAACTCTGCTCACTTCAAGCAGACGATCAAGAAATTGAATCATTACTCTGTAACGTATTCTAACTTGATTTCTCTTTGAATTGAGAACTAAAAATCATTACTACTGTTTAAGTAAATAATAAATGAGTAGTTCACTTCAACATGTAAACATTGTTTGAACTAACACAATTTGATTATCAACACATTTGTAAAATAGTAATGATCATAGAGAATTGTCTTTTTCCACTTGATTAATTCAAGAAAGAAAGTCTCAGGATGGGTCAAACTGTATTTCTGGATTCAAATCAATGAAATGACAGTTTCTGTCCATCTGGTCAGTTTTGACATCAGGCCTAGTCCACTACACATGCGTCAACCTCTGGAGAAATAAGACATATGGATACGCAATGTCACTAACATAGTGTTGTTACAATATGTCTACTATATGTGACTTTTTTTGTTCATTTACCCTTTATTTATACAGGTAGTGTCATTGAGCCACGAGATCTCATTTTTAAGAGAGACCTGTTTAGGGAGCAGATGATGGGGATTAAGGGACTTGCTCAGGGGCCCAGAGTGGGGCAAATGAGGGTGGAGGGAGGTGTAGGTTTTCCACCTTTTCCACCCACATTTTGATGTTGATGGTACTGGGAATTGAACCTGTGACTTTCCGATCACAGGCCCATCTTCTATCCTCTGCGCCACCACACCGCCACTCCCCACTTGAGGCCATGCAACTCCCCACATCATAATCCTCTGTTCGTCTCGTAGCGACATTAACAGCTTTAGTCCCTTTACTTTGTTGCTGGCATACTTGCAGATGACGGTCATTAATGGCAATATAGAAGTGAATCCTTGAACCATTTCTGTGTCATAAATCTGGTGAAAAGCTGAGAAAACAATCAGAAAAGCTGGGGGAAAGCAGAAAACTAAGCATCTGACATCTGATAGAAGAACATGATAACGTGAAGGTATCATTTTTTTTAAGGATAATGATTGTTTAAGACGACTTAAAGATTTAAATACAAAATTGGAGATACTGGAACCATCCATCCATTCTCTTCTGCTTATCCAGGGTCGGGTCGCAGGTGTAGCAACCTAATTAGGGAGGCCCAGATGTCCATCTCCCAAGCCACTTGGGCCAGCTCCTCCGGGGGAATCCCAAGGTGTTCCCAAACCAGCTGAGAAACATAGTCCCTCCAGCTTGTCCTGGGTCTTCCTCTGGGCCTCCTCTCGGTGGGATATGCCTGGAACACCTCCACAAGGGAGGCATCCAGGAGGCATCCTAATCAGATGCCCGAGCCACCTTAACTGAGATGTAGCAGCTCTACTCTGATTCCCTCCCAGATGATCGAGCTTCTCACCCGCAGGGTGTCTGGGCTTTCCCTTAGAGATATCTAAGGGAAAGCCCAGACACCCTGCGGAGAAAACTCATTTTGGTCGCCTGAATCCGTGATCTCGCTCTTTCGGTCACAACCCAAAGCTCATGACCATAGATGAGGGTAGGAACGTAGATCGACCGGTAAATTGATAGCTTTGCCTTTTGACTCAGCTTTCACTTCACCACGACAGACCAGTACAGCGCCCGCTTCACTGCCAATGTTGCACCTATCTGCCTATCGATCTCAGGCTCTATTTTTCCCTCATTCATGAACAAGACCCCAAGATACTTAATTCCCTCTACTTGGGGCAGGACCTCCTCCCCGACCCGGAGAGGGCACTCCAACCTTTTCCGGCTCAAGACCATGGTCTCGGATTTGGAGGAACTCATCCCGGCTGTGTCACACTCGGCTGCAAACCACTCCAGCAAAGGCTGTAGATCATGACCTGATGAAGCCAACAGGACCACATCATCTGCAAAAAACAGAGAAGCAATCCTAAGGCCACCAAAATGGATCCCCTCAACACCTAGAAATTCTGTCAATAAAAGTTATGAACAGAATCTGTGACAAAGGGCAACCTTGGCGGAGTCCAACTCGCACTAGAAACGACCCCAACTTATTGCCGACAATGCAGACCAGGCTCTGACACCGGTCGTACAGGGACCTAACAGCCCGTATCAAAAGGCCTGGTACCCCATACTCCCGAAGTACCCCTTCACAGGGCTCCCCGAGGGATGCAGTCGAATGCCTTTTCCAAGTCCACAAAGCACATGTAGACTGGTTGGGCAAACTCCCACATACCCTCCAGGACCTTGTTGAGGGTGTAGAGATGGTCCAGTGTTCTACGACAGGACAAAAACCTCACTGCTCCTCCTGAATCCAAGGTTCGACCATCCGATGGACCCTCCTCTCCAGAACCCCTGACTAGACTTTACCAGGGAGGCTTAAGAGCGTGATCCCCCTGTAGTTGGAACACACTCTACGGTCCCCCTTTTTGAATAGGGGGACCACCACCCCAGTCTGCCAATGCAGGGGAACTGCCCCCAATGTCCACGCAATATTGCAGAGTCGTGTAAGCCAACACAACCCTACAACATCCAGAGCCTTAAGGAATGCCGGGCAAATCTCATCCACACCTGGGGCCCTGCCACCGAGGAACATTTTAACCACCTCGGTGATCTCAGCATCAGAGATTGGAGAACCCAAACCAAAGTCCCCAGGCTCCGCTTCCTCAGTGGAAGACATGCCAGTGGGATTGAGGAGGTCTTCGAAGTATTCTGACTACCAACCCACGACATCCCGAGTTGAGGTCAGCAGCACACCACCTCCACTATAAATAGTGCTGGTGGTGTACCACTTGCTCAGATTGGCCATTCCTCCCAAGCACATCCCTCCAGGTTTCACTGTCATTGCCCACATGGGCATTGATGTCCCCTAGTAGAACAAGGGAGTCCCCAGGAGGCGCACACTCTCCAGTAGCCCCTCCAAGGACTCCAAAAAGGGGGGATAATCTGAGCTGCTGTTTGGTGCATAAGCACAAACAACAGTCGGGACCCATCCCCCCACACGTAGGCGGAGGGAGACTACCCTCTTGTTCACTGGGGTGAACCCTAACGTACAGGCATCAAGATGGGGGCAACAAGTATGCCCACTCCTGCTTGGCGCCTCTTGCCAGGGGCAACTCCAGAGTAGAAGAGTGTCCAACCCCTCTCAAGGAAACTGGTGCCAGAGCCATGCGTTGAGGTGAGTTTGACTATTTCTAGCCAGAACCTCGCAACCTCACACACTAGCTCAGGCTCCTTCCCCACCAGAGCGGTGACATTCCACGTCCTAATAGCCAGCTTCTGTAGCCAAGGCTCAGATGGCCAGGGTCCCCTCCCTCGGCCACCACCCATCCCACATTGCACCAGACCTCTTTGGCCCCTCCCACAGGTGGTGAGCCTATGGGAAGGGGGACCCACGTCTCCTCTTTGGGCTGTGCCCGGCCAGGCTCCATGGGTTAAAGCCCGGCCACCAGGCGCTCGCCAGCATGCCCCACTCCGGGCACGGCTCCAGAGTGGGGCCCCGGTGACCCACGTCCAGGTGATGGAACATTGTTTCCATTGATTGTACTCATCATAAGGGGTCTTTGGGCTGCACTTTGTCTGGTCCCTCACCTAGGACCTGCCTGCCTTGGGTGACACTACTAGGGGCATGAAGCCCCTGAGAGCATAGCTCCTAGGATCATTGGGACACCCAAACCCCTCCACCTCAGTAAGGTGACTGCCCAGGGAGGGGTGATGTTGGAACCTTATTGTACAAATTGATGATTGCACACCAGCCCTAAATGTCAGCAGATACTATAATTATGTTTTTACAATTAGAAAACATCTTTTATGTATTTTTAATTCTTGACTAAAATGAGTTGTACTTGTAGAGGTTTGCTTTCTTGCTGTCAAGAGGATGCATACACAGCAGTAGCCACCAGATGGGAGGTGTGGGTCCTTTTTTAAATTTATACAGCCAGCAGGAGCTGCTAATGCATCAGAGTCCAAGTGAGCAAGCATGACTGTTGTTTTTAAATTGCAGGCCACACAAGCCCCAGCGTTTTAAATGTGGGGTTTACATTTAGGGGTTCCTGTTTTCTTGTCATAAGAGCAGACTCAGCTAATTAGCCACAGAGTTGAGGAGACTTGAGACTGAACATCTGATTGAAGGGCGAGTCAGAAGGACTAATAAAAAATGAACAAGGTTTACGTTCCTCCAGCCAGGGCAGAGTTTTTGGCTCAAACACCTGTCACACACACCCATAAGCAACGAATACCATTGGCGATCTGCTCAAGGACAGGTCTGACCCTACTGGACCCTCTGCTCAACATCTCTGGCACAAAGCCAAGGGGCTTGCTGGGCACCTGTCAATCAGGCCAGTGAGAAAAACAATCTGAACTTGGCTACTGTGTCTCCGCTGTAAGATGGATAAACTGGTCAAAGACAAGCTCATGACATTCTCACAGAAAATTGTGTAACAAGATAGTGATCTCAAATTATTACACCAACGCCGAGAAACATTTTACACTCTGCCGCAGTGTGAAGAGTGGAGACTAACCAGAACTCTATTGAAAAGCAAGCAGATAACAGATAAACAGTATAGTTCTATGATAGTGGTAGATTACACAAACATATTATTCTGTATTTCTGAATGCTAAAATTCTAAATCTAAATAGTTTCAGGATTTCTAATGTGGCTTCTTATAGTACAAACTTTGTGCATACTGTATGGAATGCTACCAAATAAAATCAGCAGCAACAGCATAGAAATAGGGCTCAAAAGACCTTTTGACATACAGAGACAATTTAGATTTTTTTAAGTGGGGTTGTGTGGAGTGCTTATAAGCAGCCACTATTTTACCTGCAGTTAACAACAGTAAAAATAATCTCAGTTTTAAGAAGGAAGATATTATAAAGCTAACCACAACTCAGAAGAATGCACATTAAAGAACAAGTCTTTACATTCTTAAAAAGTCTAAGTTCCATCCATTATTTTTTACCCACTTCTTCCTTTTCGGGTCAGTGGAGTCACTGGTGTCCATATCCAGCCATCACTATTGAGTGTATTTGAAGATTTTGGTTTGGACATGGACAGACCGATTTACATCTCAGAATTTTTACATCCCTACCCCGCCCTTCAGGGCTTTGAGGTCCTGTGATCAAGACCTGCTGATTGTCCCCCAGACAAAACTGAAAACTAAAGGAGACAGAGCCTTTTCTTTTCTGTGACTCCAAGACTCTGGAACTCCCTTCCTCAAGCTCTGGGGGGGAGGGGGAGGGGGGGTCTAGGTGTCCTCCCCCTGAAACTTTTTAATAAAGTAGATGCTATTTCCTGCATTTACGTCGGATTTGTTAGCCTGACTTACCTGACGGTTCCATCAAGTAAGTCAGGCTAACGAGCTCGACTCTGTCCATGCTCGTTGTTGTCTGACTCCAGATGTGAAACCTCCAGGCGCCTGCCCTGCTGCTACCTGTGAGCTCCTGCCCGCATACGACTGCCTGCTCAGCACTTCACTCTTTTTAGGGGTGGAGATTTCTTTAAGCGTAGACGCAGAAATCAAAGTCTAAGTCAAAGTTTCTTTTTGTCATTCACACCACAAGTGGTACATGTGGTGGAACACAGGGTATGTACACAGGGTCTCAGTTACATCCAACAAAAGTATAAAATGTAAAAGAAAAACAGTAATAAGATCTAAGATATGAACTAAGAAAACATTAAACTAAAAATACGCTAAGCACTATTAGTACAAAAACAATAAGCCTAACAGCAGCAAGAACATGAGTCTGCGTGAGCAAATGAGCATGCATGAACACAGCAACATGAAACAGATCAGCAGCAACATGAAACAGATCAGCAGCAACATGATGTGATTTTTTTCACAGTGATTATTCTAGTTAGAGATTCATGAGTCTAACAGCCTCAGGGTAGAAGCTGTTCCTCAGTCTAGTGGTTCTACACTTAATGCTTCTTAACCTCTTTCCTGAGGGGACAGGGGCAAAAAGTGTGTGTGCTGGGTGAGTGGGGTCCTTCATGATGCA
>NC_056510.1:46694520-46704637 GCF_014905685.2 Nematolebias whitei | reverse complement strand
GCACACCTGTAGAAGGAGGTGAGGACTGAGCTTCCCAGACCAGCTCGTCTCAGCCGCCTGAGGAAGTAGTCTGGAAATGCTTCACTTGAAGAGGCAGATCATATGCTGTTGTGGTTAAATTTAGTGTTCATGTAATTATTTACAGTTTACATATCCAGTATGAGTTTTATTAGTTCAAGGCAGTCATATTTGTTCATAACTTTATTATTAGTAAGCCTGAGAGTTGCTGGATCCTAGAAAACAGTTATCATAAGCACACTGTCAAAATAAGAGAGTTCCCAGATTATGTTCTGGCAGAATCCTGCTTAAATTAAGCCTCGCCTTTACATAAAATAAAAATCCTAAAAATCGTCCCAGCCAACACATTGAAACTGATAAGTGACATGTATGAAAAAAGGAACATATTTTGTCCCCTGATGATGTGTAGACAGTTTTTTTTTTTTTTTTTTGTCATGTCCTAAAGATTATGTACCATCCATCCAGCCATCCCTTATCTTTTACCCGCTTCTTCCATTTTTGGGTCACGGGGGTCGCCGGTGCCCATGTCCAGCAATCACTGTGCGTGGGGCGGGGTACACCGTGGACAGGTCTCCAGTCCATCACAGGGACACATAGAAACAAATGAGACAAACAACCATTCACTCTCTCACTCACCAAGGGACAATTTAGAGTTACCAATCAGCCTAACATGCATGTTTTTGGTCTGTGGGAGGAAACCGGAGTACCTGGAGAAAACCCACGCATGCACGGAGAGAACATGCAAACTCCACCCAGAAAGGCCCCTGGACCGAGATTTGAACCAGGGACCTGCTCGCTGAGAGGCAGCAGCTCTACCAGTTGTGCCACCGTGCTGCCCAGGTTATGTACCATAATGGAAAAATGTTTAAGTCTGTAACAATTTAATTTGCATTGCAGTTTAAGTTTTAGTCTGAAATAATTAGTTAATAATATATATAATATTAATACAGTATATAATTATTAATTATAAATATATATATATATATATTTTACGAGATGTTTAAATCTTTATGAATAAAAAACTATCTGCTTTCATCTTTCCTCATTGAGTGTCATATGATGGTGGTTCATTCACTTTTGGGAGGTCTCAGAGTCCTGTTCTAGCTGCTGGCTAAGCTCCCCTTAGGATGTGGTATTAGATAGGGAGAAGATGGAACGTCCCGTGACGCTTGTGGTGATCCCATCTGGGACTAACCCCTGACCCTTGTCCCAGAGGACGAGGAAGGCTTTCGGGTTGTGTTGAAAGGGGATAAGACAGCAAGAAGAACACCAAGATGATTGAATTTTGTTCTTTGGTTGAAGGAAGTGGGTGTGTGAGGATTTAGCAAGAAATCAGAACCCGTTCTCTTCCTCCTCTCTCCCTCTGTCATCCCCAGCTCCTTGCAGCTGTCCCTTTTCCTTCTAATTTTTCTCTGTCAGATTTCAGCCTATAATTAGCAGAAAGACCTCACTGACTCTCCACACACATGATTGTGGTTGCCTGGACAGCTTGGAACTAATGGTCTAAATCCACCCCATACACACTCATACCCCCTGCACCAAGCCTTTACATAGCAAGAGTGACAGGTTCTTCTGTGGAGACTTCAAGCTGAACTTGGTTCTGATGGAACATGTGGCCTTAAAGGGCAACCCCACCGAGGTCTTCTCTATAGTGCCAAGGGGCATCTTTAAACTCCTGCAGAGTCCTTCCCCCTGCTCAACATTCCTGTCAGGGCATAGTGCCTCCACCTGCTGCCTGCATCACAGGTTTTATAGAACAGGCTGGGATTCAGGACTTGTGAAGTACCAGAAAACTGTGAGAACTTTTCTTTTCTCAGTCTAACTATGTCAAGCTGTGGTTGTTTAAGCCAGCACTTTGGGTGTCTCTTATAAACTGTGATCACCTTATCTGGCTCCATAGTTGTTGTTGTTTTTGAAAAACAGATGTATATCTGTAAATATACTGCATTAGTAAACCAGGACAACACAAAAAGTAAAAGTACACTGGACATAAATTGTGTTACCACTCAATCAGCTTGATTTGGACCAGTTCAAACTGGATGATGATCCCACTATGACATAAAAACACAGCCAGAACATGGATGACCTTGCATGCTCTTGGTGAGGTCTTTAGCCATGTATTTAGAATGCAGTGGACTCCCTATTTGGTGTGATAGCGTTCGATGGGTGCATGATTGTTTATGGTAGCAGCATATTCATTTTGAGAGGCTGATGTGCCCCATTGTAGCTTGGCCATGAATAATTTGAAACAGGACTGGTTATATTGGTTGTGACAGTTTCATGGAAACTACCAGTACAATTAAATTCATTTCTGTTTATTTATATAGCACCAACTCACAACAGAAGTCATCTCAGGGCACTGAACAGAAATATTCTTATATATAAAAATAATAACTGAACATTATTTATCTGAGGAGCAGCTTTGAGTTTATCTCCATCACTGAACTCTCATCTTGAACAAGCATGAAGGCGACAGTGGAAAGAAAAACTCCCTCATGAGGAAGAAACCTTTAGCAGAACCAGGATCAGGACAAGAGGACCATCTGCTTGGACCGGCTGGGTTTGGTAGGAATAGATACACAATGGCAGGTCAAGAATCACATGTTAAGATAGAAATAGTATCAAATGAAACTATTCAATTTTAACAATTCATTTAAGGAACTGAGGTCAATTTGTCCTCTAGTAGTCTAAGTCTATAGCAGCATAACAAGCCGACACTAACTATAGGATTTATCAAAAAGAAAAGTCTTAAGTCCATTACTAAAACTGGATAATGTGTCAGCCTCATGGACATAAACTGGAAGTTGGTTCCACAAGAGAGGAGCCTAATAATTGAAAGATCTTCCTCCCATTCTGCTTTTGGAAACTCTAGGAACCATGAGTAAGCCTGCAGTCTGAGAGTGAAGTGCTCTGTTAGGAAAGTATGAAACAATAAGATCTTGAATATAAGATGGGGCTAGGTTGTTGAGAGCTTTGTAGGTTAGAAGTAAGATTTTGAATTAAATACACATACATGGTACAGACATGATTCTTGTAGTGAGACCCCAATGAAATCCAAGAGAGTCTTATTAGAGTGGGAGAATAGAACAATGGCAAAGGCATGGGAGAGCATGTCAGGGACAAAGAAAAAACTTATTTTGGTGAGTACTAAGAACATAGTCACATCATAATTGCTTTTACACTGAATGTTTTTATTTGATGCAAACCAGCCATGTTCTAATAGGCGTGGAGAGCAACAATGGGATCATCATCCAGTGTGAGGTGCTCCTAAGGTTTGCTAGTCATAATATGAGCTGCTCTTGTGTGAAAAAGCAGAAGGAATCATTTCTTCCTTGTAATACCCAACGGTGTTCCCAAGGGATCAGTTGAATTTTAATCTTTATGCTGACAATACTGTGCAGTATATTGTTAAAGCCACAACTTATGTTATTTTATTAACTCCAACAGAATTAGAATCTTGTTTAGAGTTCTTTAACAAATACCAAACTGCTATTTTATGCCTTTGCTAGATTACCGAGGTGCAACTTGTACTCATGCCTCCTCACAGTGCTAACATGCTCTAGGTATTCTATCGTTCTGACATATGTTACAAACCCCAAAACTCTGATTCTATATTTTATGCTGTATTCTCACATTGGATGGTCTGCTTCAACCTTTCATGATGAGATGTTACAAATTATTCTATTTTTTTTATTTAACTTTTTGCTGATTGCTCCTAGAATCAACATCAAAACCAGCTGAATTTGAAGAAACTTGTCTAAATGAGTAAAGTTGAACAATTTTTAAACATTTTTAAAACACAGACATCTGAATGCAAATGTTATTATACGATTTTAAAAGGCCACAGGATTGAGAAATAAAAATGCAAAAATTATTTAGAATTTAGTATATGATTCAAATGTAAAAAATGATCAATGCTGTAGTTGCAACAAAGTTTTGTTCTAGTTGTAAGTGTAAGAAATAAAATTAGCAGCTATTCACTTAGAAATCATCACTTGCCACTAACCACATACTGTGAGAGTGTAGTTTATTTTCAATGGAAAGGAAAGAAGGTCAGTCCAGAATCACAACAGGCTGAAATCCAAGCATAACTATTTCTAGCGTAATACCAAAGCATAAGTCAGTGTGCAAAATTAGACAAACGCTGCTCCGCATTTCAGACACTGTAATATTTCCAAGGAAACACGACACTCATCCTAGAGTAAACCATGTCGTTAAAGGTATTACAAAGTCATTTTTTTCCTCTTTTTTCTCACACATTGTTTTGGCATTACTCTGGTTTACGGAGGCTCTTTGTGGTTATGGTAGATTTACATCCTTTATCAAGTTTTCCTGGCTTTTCTTTTTTAAACCCGCAACACTAAATCACACATTTGTCCAAACAGATGTGAGCTTTACTCACCGCGGTATACAAATTACACAGAACACTATTTAGATTTTTTACACAAAGTTTTGAATAATTTAGAGCAATAACAATTTTTATTAGTACTGATATGTTTTTTTCTTCAAATTGATGGCTAAGGATTGTATTCATTATAAACCTCACCTCTGGTCTGAGCAACACAATTTTTTTTCCTGTAGCTTGGACCTACTCTGCCCTGTTTCACAGCTATGAATTAACGAGACATCTAAAGTTAGCTGAAGAAAGCTGTAAACAGAAACTCCACTTAACCTAAGAGACAGTGACAAAATACTGTGGTCAAAGAACAAACATTCAAATGAGGTTAGTGGGATGAGCAGAGGAGAAAAACAAAACGATAAAAACACGAAGCCTCTGCTGTATGATTGACAGGTTCATGTGGGGATTTTTTTCAAACATAGCAACATAACTCCGACTTTGGTTGCTAGGAATAACACAAGCAGATGGATAGATCGTCTGACTTTCCGCAGTGACCGACAGTAAGACATAGCATCTGCTGGTGTGTTTATTTGAGTGTCAGCATGTGTGCTCCTACATCTGAGTGTGACCCTGTCTCAGTGTGCCCAGAGTTTTGGCTCTGAAAAAAAGTATTAGATTCAAGGGACAAATAATTAAGTGACATCAGCTGGTGAAGGCTGGCAAAAGGTTGCCGCTACAATTATAGACTCTTTTTTTCCCCAATAAATCCTTGCTAGTAAAGGCAGAGTCCTTTAGATTGACAGAAAACCCTGCCTGGCATTCACTACATCCCTGATTAATGTGACAGAGAGGTCTTTCAAGTGAGCATAGAAATAGAACATCAAACGTGTTGGACAACAGCAAAACAACGTTGTCTCAACAAGCTAGTCTGCCTGATATAACAGGAGGATTTGTTTGTTGTGCTGCCGCTTCAGAGGGCACAAGAAGACCCACAATGTGCCCCATTTTCACCAATCAGATTGGTGTGACTATTTTCTTTGACAGATAGTAATTTCATAGAATGTTCTGGCAAATAAGTAACAAGTTTAGGCTCTTTGTTTAACTACTGAACAACACTCAAATGGTATATAGGTTGATCTTAGAAAAATGTTAGATCTAAACTTGCAACAATCTATGTTGGTCTGTTTTTTTCCTCAAAAGCTTTCGACAAAGACGAACACTCTCTTTCCCTCTCCTACCTCCACTACTGCTTTTGATCTTGTCCTGTGAATCTCAAAGCCTCTCTTTACACATCTTCCAAATCAAAAAATATTATGGATCTGGTCAGCTGGTCTGTCAACGCAATTGATAACATTTTATCAACTAGAAGACAGGGTGCAGGAGAACCCTCATGCCCTGAAGAGACCCATGCAGCTGGATATGTCATGGATTTCTGGGGTGTTTGGAAGATGATATGTCTATCTGTGTTGTCTGTTGAGGATGTAGAAGATGCATACATAATTGCATTTATGGTAACACGATTTCTACTGTTTGGAATCGGCAGAAACCTGGGATATCGACTAATTAGGAAGACATTGGCAGCAGTTTTAGCAATAGGAAAGCTGCCTCCTCTATATGAAGGATTATTCTGTGTTTTGAGCACTCAGACTAATATGCTTTGTGAGCTGAACCGTAAGCTGGATGTGATTTCTGAGAATCATGGGTCACTTGCAGCTCCTAGGACTCGCCGGCATGAAGGAATCGACCTTGGAGAAGGCTAACAAGCATGGACCGGCGGAATATCCACAAATTGGGCTGTTTGGATTTCCTATTGAGTATACCAGCAAAACTGAAGGCAGACATGAAATCAGTAGAGTCGGCCTGCCCAAAACAGTAGTTGTTTATCTGAATTTGGCCTCCCCTCTGGACTTGGACAAGCCAACTTATGTCAAATTGCTCTTGGTGGATATGTAAATTAAGAAGCTCTGCCTGCCCCCCATCCCTGCTCATCTCCCCCAACCCCGAGAACATCTATGGACCCTAATATCAGAATATCAGACAATTTTGTCTACCCTTCAGAATCAGAATAAACTTTATTGGCATTGCACCGAGATACAACGAGAATATGTACGTACAGTCATCCAAAAGATGGGTGGAGTGCACGAAGCTGCTGCTATAAATAGTACCGCCCTCTTACTCTTATTCAGAATAATATTTTGCTTAGATGAGAAAAGGGAAGAAAACATGAGGAGAGACAGTATTAAAAAAAGATCTCTCACTCCGTGTCCTAGACAGGGCACGATTTGAGGCATAAAAAAAAACTACCACAGCAAAGCAACATAAACAGATGTTATACATTTAGATATAGGCCGGTGAAGACATTTAATTTTTAAGGGAAAGTCGTAGCATAGTCCAGGTCCCTCTCAGCCATTGTCCAAATAAGATGTGACGTTCATCTTCAGCTCAGTTGAGGTTCTGTTACATGTCCACGGCCTTGGGGAAGGGAGGGGTGAGGAAACAGTCAAAGCATCTTTGTTGTTTTCAAAACATTCCAAGAGGAGTTGAGATAAGTCCGGCATCAAGGCCACAGTTTGGGTCAGGCAGAACTCATGAATTGTTGTTCCTGCCTTTTTTAAAGTCTCGCTGGTATATATTGCTCTGATGGAACTCCAAAACAGTCAAATTGGTCCTTTACGCCAAAAGTTGAGCTCATAGCTTCTCCAAGATTATTCCCACCATTCATGAGTGCTGCAAGAGAGTTCACAGTCCTGACAACAGCCTGCTCCAGCTCCCTGCAGCAGCTCTCCAAATTCAGTCTGAGCACTGTCGAGCTTCGACACATCTACACCATTTGTAGACAATCCAAGATTTCACCAACCCAAACAGCAAAATAACCAGTTCTCATCATGAATCCAATTTGTTTCCTTCGAGGTAAGAGGGTCCTCCTTACCCTGACTCCTGTCAGGAGAAGTTGATCAATTTTGTTGAGAGACCAGCTGAACCTTCGAATTAAGAGGTATTCAGACAGCTGTACAGAACAAAATTTCACTGTACTTAATTGTACAATGACAATAAAGTTGATTCTGACCAGTCAGACCAGCACTTTCTACAACAGACTTATGCCCCTTTTTCACTGTTACGGTGCAGATCGGGTCAGTTCGGGTCAGCTCAGATCGGCTCGTGTCTCATTGTGTTTCCATTTACACTTCTGGACCGGCTCTGTAGGCAGGGACTAGAACACCTCTTACCACCTGGTGGCAGTAGTGCTCCCTTAAGCTACTTACTAGCCACCACTAAACGTATTAGAAGAAGAACACCCTGAAGACTTTGTCACACGATGTTGTGGAAGAGATGTCATGCTCTAATGGAGTACCTCATGAGCTGTAACTTTTAAACCTGATTCATAATCCTACCTTACTGCCTTCCTGCTGCTTTAAACCCATGTCCAAAAAAGTTCAATCTGGTCCTCTGGACATTCAAAAAAACAAAAACAAAACAAAGCAAAAAAAAAAAAAAATGTAGAAATGTTTTGTCTCTCATCCAAGAGACTTCCTCAGTCTGAGGTGCTGTATTCAGCTCAGTCTCTTAAATAGCACCTTCTCAGAGTGGATCAACCAGTTTTGCTGCCGACAACCAAACCAGCTGCTCACATGCTCAAGAAGGACCATCAGCCTAACAATGGATCATTAGCACACTGATGGCTGTTTACTGTTCACAGAGGGCTGAGTGATACTAGCAATCACAGCATTGTAAGAGGGGGACAGTTGAACCCGGAGGCCTCCACCCCTGTTTAACGATGGACGATTTCATTTCACAAAGATGGCCTCCTTTAAGAGACTGAGCTGAATACAGCACCTCAGACTGAGGAAATCTCTCGGATGAGAGACGAAACGTTTCTACATTTTTTTTGGCTTTGTTTTGTTTTTTTGAATGTCCAGAGGACCAGATTTAACTTTTTTTTGGATTTTTCTACCTGGATTATTGAGCATGCATCAGGATATTTAAATCCATGTGTTTTACATTTTAGTATAGATTTTTACAATAAAGATGTATTAAAAACATCTTCACTTTTATTATTTGCAGATATGCACAAGGTTCATGTTAATATTGCAAAACATCACACTGTGCTGTAATCTTTGAAACTGCTTTTACAATAAGATACAGACTTGAAAACAATTAGATTAAATTTTGTCCTTAAATTTTAAAGGTTTGTCTTTCATTAAATTTAAAAACATAAATTTATTTCTTAATAATCTAAAAAAGTTAAGTCTGGTCCTCTGGACATTCAAAAAACAAAACAAACAAACAAAAAACTTTTATTGTTTATTTATTATAAACTGTATTGTTTGTTTTGTGAATGTCCAGAGGACCAGACTTAACTTTTTAGATTTTTCTACCTGGATTATTGAGCAGCATCAGGATGTTACTTAATAAATAGTCAGTTGGTCTGTGAACACCATGGGGTCCTAGAAGAGTTGAAGAGGAGGCTGTTGATGTCTGTGCCTCCCTGGTGAAGATGCTGCTCCCACAACCCTGAAGCAGAAGATGATGGATGGATGGATGGATGGATGGATGGATGGATGGATGGATGGATGGATGGATGGATGGACGGATGGTGAAGAAAGAGACCATCAAACATTATTATATTATTTTCATTATTTTTAAATCAATTTATTTTTCATTTTCTTATTTTATCAGTTTATTATTATTAATATACAGGTCCTTCTCAAAAAATTAGCATATTGTGATAAAAGTCATTATTTTCCATAATGTAATGATAAAAATGAAACTTTCATATATTTCAGATTCATTGCACACCAACTGAAATATTTCAGGTCTTTAATTGTTTTAATACTGATGAATATGGCATACAGCTCATGAAAACCCAAAATGCCTGTCCCAAAAAATTAGCACATGAAATGGTTCTCTAAACAAGCTATTAACCTAACCATCTGAATCAACAACGTAACTCTAAACACCTGCAAAAGATACCTGAGGCTTTTAAAAACTCCCAGCCTTGTTCATTACTCAAAACCGCAATCATGGGTAAGACTGCCGACCTGACTGCTGTCCAGAAGGCCATCATTGACACCCTCAAGCAAGAGGGTAAGACACAGAAAGAAATTGCTGAACGAATAGGCTGTTCCCAGAGTGCTGTATCAAGGCACCTCAGTGGGAAGTTTGTGGGAAGGGAAAAGTGTGGCAGAAAACGCTGCACAACGACAAGAGGTGACCGGACCCTGAGGAGGATTGTGGAGAAGGGCCGATTCCAGACCTTGGGGGACCTGCGGAAGCAGTGGACTGAGTCTGGAGTAGAAACATCCAGAGCCACCGTGCACAGGCGTGTGTAGGAAATGGGCTACAGGTGCTGCATTCCCCAGGTCAAGCCACTCTTGAACAAGAGACTGCGTCAGAAGCATCTCGCCTGGGACTGCTGCTGAGTGGTCCAAAGTTATGTTCTCTGATTACAGTAAGTTTTGCATTTCCTTTGGAAATCAAGGTCCCAGAGTCTGGAGGAAGAGAGGAGTCACAGAATTCACATTGCTTGAGGTCCAGTGTCAAGTTTCCACAGTCACTGGGGTGCCATGTCAGCTGCTGGTGTTGGTCCACTGTGTTTTATCAAGGGCAGGGTCAATGCAGCTAGCTATCAGGAGATTTTGGAGCACTTCATGCTTCCATCTGCTGAAAAGCTTTATGGAGATGAAGATTTCATTTTTCAGCACGACCTGGCACCTGCTCATAGTGCCAAAACCACTGGTAAATGGTTTACTGACCATGGTA
>NC_056510.1:46693540-46694420 GCF_014905685.2 Nematolebias whitei | reverse complement strand
ACATTCCCCAGGTCAAGCCACTCTTGAACAAGAGACTGCGTCAGAAACATCTCGCCTGGGACTGCTGCTGAGTGGTCCAAAGTTATGTTCTCTGATTACAGTAAATTTTGCATTTCCTTTGGAAATCAAGGTCCCAGAGTCTGGAGGAAGAGAGGAGACACAGAATTCACATTGCTTGAGGTCCAGTGTCAAGTTTCCACAGTCACTGGGGTGTCATGTCAGCTGCTGGTGTTGGTCCACTGTGTTTTATCAAGGGCAGGGTCAATGCAGCTAGCTATCAGGAGATTTTGGAGCACTTCATGCTTCCATCTGCTGAAAAGCTTTATGGAGATGAAGATTTCATTTTTCAGCACGACCTGGCACCTGCTCACAGTGCCAAAACCACTGGTAAATGGTTTACTGACCATGGTATTACTGTGCTCAATTGGCCTGCCAACTCTCCTGACCTGAACCCCATAGAGAACCTGTGGGATATTGTGAAGAGAAAGTTGAGAGACACAAGACCCAACACTCTGGATGAGCTTAAGGCCGCTATCGAAGCATCCTGGGCCTCCATAACACCTCAGCAGTGCCACAGGCTGATTGCCTCCATGCCACGCCGCATTGAAGCAGTCATTCATGCAAAAGGATTCCTGACCAAGTATTGAGTGCATAACTGAACGTGCTTATTTGAAGGTTGGCGTTTTTTGTATTAAAAACACTTGTCTTTCATTGGTGGGATGAAATATGCTAATTTTTTGGGACAAGCTGTAAGGATGGTACCATTTGCTGACTCTGTTTGTGTCTGTGTTTCCCTAGTGTTTCCTCTTCAGTTTAATTTGTGCCACCCTTGTCTCGTCACAGCTGTTTGTAATCACGTCTCGTCTTGTCCCTGTATTTA
>NC_056510.1:46689822-46693530 GCF_014905685.2 Nematolebias whitei | reverse complement strand
TCGTCTTGTCCCTGTATTTAAGCCATCTGTTCTGTTTTGTTCCTCGTTGGGTCGTATTCGTTGGGTCTCTGTGTTCTCCTGCGTTCTCCTGCGTCTCCCCTGAGCTCTCCTGAGTCCTCCCTGAGTTTCCCTCTGAGCCTTCCGTTTACATGTAAGGTTTGCTGCCACGTCAGCTATTATTTTTGTTCTTTATTCACTATTAAAATATTTATTTTTATAATCTGCCGAGTTGAGTCCTGTCTGCACTACTGGGTTTGTTCCTGTCCACCAAATCCTGACACAAGCATTTTGGGTTTTCATGAGCTGTATGCCATAATCATCAGTATTAAAACAATTAAAGACCTGAAATATTTCAGTTGGTGTGCAATGAATCTGAAATATATGAAAGTTTCATTTTTATCATTACATTATGGAAAATAATGACTTTTATCACAATATGCAAATTTTTTGAGAAGGACCTGTAGTACCTTTCTACCTAGTCAAGATACTCAAAGGGCTTTATAATACAACCCATGCCTTAATATACCTCCACACAGCACTCTACTACATCACTACACAGCTAATCTGAAGAGACTAATCAAAGCTTTAGATCACATTCATACACCGATGGGACACACATCGGAGGCTATGAGGGGTTTAGTGTCTTGCCCAGTGACACTTTAACATGTGACTGCTAGTGTAATCCAATCTCCAACTCTCCCATTGGAGGACGAATGCTCTAACCATTCAGCCACAGCTGCCCCAGTTGTAAAGAGATTTTTTTAATTAGTTTGGATTGATTATTTTTTAATGTGACGCAGCCAGGATGAGGATCAGTTCAAGATCCAGGTCTCATATAGTTGATATATGATATATAGCAGATAGTTGGGCTCACCTCGATGCACAGCATGGGCTCTGGAACTGATCTCCTTGAGAGGGGTTGGACCTTATTCTACTCCCATGGTGAGAGACGTCGAGCTGGTGTGGGTCTACTTGTAGCCACCCGACTTGGTGCCTGTGTGTTTGGGTTTTCCCCGGTAGATGAGAGGGTGGCTTCCCTTCGCCTTGGGGTGGGGGGAAAGGCTCTGACTTTTGTTTGTGCCTATGCGCCAAACTGCAGTTCAGAGTATCTGGCCTTCTTGGAGTCCTTGGCAGGGGTGCTGGAAGGTGCGCCAGCTGGGGACTCCTTTATTCTGCTGGGGGACTTCAATGCCCACATGGGTAATGACAGTGTGACCTGGAGGGGCGTGACTGCGAGGAATGGTCTCTCTGATCTGAAACGGAGCAGTGTTCTGTTGTTGGACTTCTGTGCTAGTCATAGGTTGTTCATCACAAACACCATGTTCGAACATAAGGGTGTCCATAAGTGCACTTGGCACCAGGACGCCCTAGGTTGTAGTGCAATGATTGACTTCATAGTTGTGTCATCTGATAAGCGGCCATTTGTTTTGGACACTCAGGAAAAGAGAGGAGCTGAGCTGTCAACTGATCACCACCTGGTAGTAAGATTGAGTAAATTGATTGAGTTTGATTCCCCTACCTGCCTGCCGAGGTTGAAGCCGTTTGTTTTTCCTTGTCCTCCCTCAGTGAAGCCCCTGCAGGAGTTTTTGGGGATGGTGAACTTTTATAACCGTTTCATCCCACAGGCGGCTCATCTTATTCACCCCTTGTATGAAGCACTTGGAGGCAAAAAAGGGGACCAGCAAATACAGCGGACCCCTGAGAGGGTCCAGCCATTTGATTGATGCCAAAGAGGCTTTGGCTAATGCTACACTTTTGGCCCATCCATCTCCAATGGCTCCTGTGGCTCTGACAACTGATGCCTCTGATTATGCAGTTGGGGCAGTTTGTGAACAATGGGTGGATAGCGCATGACATCCCCTCGCGTTATTTAGCAGGAAACTCCGGAATGCTGAAAAAAAAAAAAATAGCACTTTTGATAGGGAAATGCTCGCTCTTTTTCTGGCAACACTGCATTTCTGGTTCATGTTGGAGGGCAGGGACTTTACTGGTTTTGTTGACCACAAGCCTCTCACTTTTTCTATGGCAAAAGTTTCTGAACCATGGTTGCACATCAGCATTTGTCTGCCATTTTGGAGTTCACTACAGACATTCAGCATGTGGCTGGCAATAATAACCTGGTGCCTGGCTGACTGTCCAGAGCAAGGGTTGCTTCTGTGCATTTAAGTGTTGATTACCTCGCCATGGCCACAGACCAACTGACAGACTATTCTGGTTTTTAAGGCAGCCAAATCCAGTTTGCATTTCAAGGAAGTTTCTTTTCATGAGTGTGGTGCAAGCCTTCTTTGTGATGTCTCGACTGGCAAGCCTCGACCTCTGGTTCCTAATGGCTGGCATCTGCAGGTTTTTGATGCAGTTCATTCCCTTTCACACCCGGGGGAGAAAGCTTCAGTAAAACTGGTAGGGGCAAAGTTTGTGTGGCCAGGGCTCCGTTAAGATGTACGTACATGGGCGGCTTCCTGTTTAGCTTGCCAGCGTGCCAAGGTGCAATGGCACACTAAGGCTTCACTGGAACTGTTTTCTCATGGATCAGATGGCAGGGGAAGATGCCGGACAGACCCGGTAGACCCAAACGTGTAGTGAGGGTTTGCTAGGAATGCCTGGCAGAAGAATCCGTCAGAGAGATCTTCAAGTCACACCTCCGGGAGAGCTTTAACCGCATCCCAGCTGAGGTGGAAGACATTGAGTCTGAGTGGGCCATGTTCCGCACCTTGCTTGTTGAGGTAGCTACCTTGAGCTGTGGCTGCAAGGTTGTCGATGCTTCTTGCAATGGTCATCCATGAACTCGATGGTGGACACCCCGGGTTAGGGAGGTTGTTAAGCTGAAGAAGGAGTCCTATCGGGACTCTGGAGGCAGCTGAGGAGTACTGGAGTGCCAAGTGGTGTGCAGCCTTGGCTTTTCTGAGGCAAAAGCTTGGATGTGGGAGGAGTTCTGTGAGACCTTGTATAGAGACTCTCGGTCAGCTCCGAGGGGATTCTGGCAAACCATCAGGCACCTGAGGAGGGGAAAGCAGCAATTTACTAACACTGTGTTCAGTGAAGGTGGGGTGCTGTTGACCCAACCAGTGATGTCGTCGGGAGGTGGAAAGAATATTTCTCAGACCTTGTCAATTCTACCAGCATGTCTTCCATGGAAGAAGCTGAGTCGGGGGACTTTGGGGTTTATCCGTCCATAACCATGGCTGAGGTCGCTGAGGTAGTTAAAAAGCTCTGAGGCAGCAGGGCTCCGGGAGTGGATGAGATTCACCCTGATTTCCTTAAGACTCTGGATGTTGTGGGGTTGTCTTGGCTGACACACCTTTGCAAAGTTGCATGGACATCAGGGGCAGTGCCACTGGACTGGCAGACTGGGGTGGTGGTTTGTAAGGATCCCACAGCCTGCAGCCTGCCTTGCTGATGGCCGCTGATTACCAACACCTGGCGGCCATCAGCCTGATGAGCCTCTCCATCTACTTAAGGCTGCAGTCCGGTGTGATTCAACGCTGGAGCATATCACCTCTTATACGTTTTTTTAACAAAAAAACGAAGTCCAGATGACATGATTCAACCTTTTTTGTTGTTATATACCTGGATGACTGAGAAAACAAACTTTGTGTTTTTGAAACCATTAGTGAAAAGGCCAGACTTCAGGGGTATCTGAGGCAGGCTTGGAACACAAGAGTCAGGGTGGCTTCTGGGTAATACCAGTTGGCTAGGCCTCAGACCGAC
>NC_056510.1:46684178-46689722 GCF_014905685.2 Nematolebias whitei | reverse complement strand
TCAGGGTGGCTTCTGGGTAATACCAGTTGGCTAGGCCTCAGACCGACGAAGCCTCTTGGATGAGGGGCGAAACGTTTCTTTTTAACAAAAAAAACGAAGTCCAGATGACATGATTCAACCTTTTTTGTTATCACCTCTTATGTTTCCTGGTTCCTCGTGCTCTTTGGATTTCCCTCGTGACCTGATTTGGATCCTAGGCCTCTCAGGTATTCCTCGTGCCTCTTTGCCTCCAGTGCCAGCCTTCCTCGTTCCCCTTTTGGACTCTCTTGGATTCCCCTCTGCTGCTCGCTCGCCTTGGACTGAAGGACCAGCTCTCCCTTCGGGTTGGACTGTAAGGACAAACACACTCCTTAACAAACAACTTGAGCCTTCCCCGTTGGACACCTAATAAACTGTCGTCCCTCTTTCCAGGAGCCTCAGACCAGCAGCCTGTGGATGTGATTTAAACTCACTGTAAATAATAAACACTGTTCTTTTGTATTCCCCTTGTGTCTGCCTCGTTCTGAGTCTCATATCATCTGGGTTCCCCGCGCACTCCTAACAGAAATGCTCCAGCCACAACAGACCCAGAATGAGACCAAGAGCGAGCAGACCTCCCCCGTTCCCGCGGAGGAGCGGATCGACAGGATGGACAAAGTAATTCATCAGGTGCTGACTCACCAGACCACGGTCCAGTCCAACCTTCAGGAGCTCGGAGGTATGATTTATTCCATTAAACGTCAGCTGCAAGCTTCTGCCTCCCCAGCTCCAGTCGTTCCGTCAGCCCCCGTGGCTCTTGGCCCCACTCCTCCTGTCCAACAAATTTTCATTAAACCTTCTGAGTTTTTCACCGGAGACCCTGACCAATGTGGCGGCTTCCTGCTCCAGTGCCGACTCGCCTTCGAGGGGGCTCCCTCCCAGTTCTCGTCGGACACAGCCAAAATCACCTTCTTCGTAAGCCAGCTCAAAGGTAACGCTCTCCGGTGGGCTCACTCGTTCCTCTTGAGTCATGATAACCCCCCTGCTTCCTATGCCCTCTTTCTTCTGGAGTTTCGCAGGATTTTTGACCATCCCCTGCAGGCTTCCAATGCCGCCAAGCGATTGTTGAACTTACGACAGGGCCGTCGTAATGCCTCGGAGTTCGCTCTGGAGTTTCGGATCCTTGCTGCCCAAACAGGATGGGACGAGCCCGCCCTCCAAGGTATTTTCCTTAACGCTCTCTCTGATTTTCTCAAAGATCAGCTGGCCACGCGAGATGAGCCCGAGACTTTTGACAAGCTGATAGACCTTGCCATCTCAATCGACGACCGCTTCCGGGAGAGGCGAAGAGAAACAAACTACAGTTCCCATCGACCCTCGACTTCCGGGTTTCCGACTCCTCCAGGTGAGCCCAAGCCTGCACCGCGACACTACGTTTCCCACAATTCCCCCACTTCCGGGTTTACGACCCCTCGCTACGAGTCCTTTTCCTCGAATCAGCCCCCTGTGAACTACAACTCCCAGTCTTCCTTGCTTCCTGGTCACAGCCAATCATCTTCTTTCCCTTCACGGGATCGCTCCCCCGAGCCTATGCAGGTGGGGCGCGCAAGGCTGACTCCTGCAGAGAGACAGCGGCGTGTATCTGCCCGTCTCTGCATTTATTGTGGTAATTCCGGTCACTTTCTGCCCCATTGTCCGTTTCGGGGAAACGAGAACTTCCACCAGTAAAGCGGGAGTTACTGGTGGGAACGTCTGTGTTAACCTCCCCATTTAAATTGTTACTTCCCATGGTCATTCAAACACAAAACCGTCGCTTTTCTTTTTCAGCTCTTATCGACTCAGGCGCTGAACAAAATTTGATCAGCTCTGATTTAGTTAAAGAATATTCTCTTCCGACTCGCGAAATACCGTCAATTTCTGTCGCCGGCTTAACTGGAGACACGCTGACCCGTATTAATTTAAAAACCACCGAGTTACATGTCATTATGTCAGGAAATCATCATGAAATGACTGATTTCTTCGTTTTCAATTCTCATACTCCTCAAGTAATTCTAGGTTTCCCTTGGCTTCGTAATCATAACCCAGTTATCAACTGGGAGCGCGGCTGTGTTGATAAATGGAGTGATTAGTGCCTCAGCAATTGTTTACGCTCTGCTGTTAAAGCGTCCCCTCGTGACACGCCTCCTCTAGAGGAGATTGATCTTTCCTCGGTTCTTGCAGAGTACCGCGACCTGGCGGCCGTCTTAAGTAAACAACGTGCTTTGTCACTTCCTCCTCATCATCCATACGACTGCACGATTGACTTGTTACCTGGCGCCCCCTTGCCGTCAAGCAGACTCTACAATCTTTCTGGTCCTGAGAGGGAGTCTATGACTAATTATATAAATGAATCTCTTGCCTCAGGCATTATTAGACCCTCGACCTCCCCTGTGAGAGCGGGTTTTTTCTTTGTTTCTAAAAAAGATAAGTCACTCCGGCCATGTATAGACTATCGTGGTTTAAATAACATAACAATTAAAAATAAATACCCTCTTCCTCTTATTGACTCACTTCAGGAGCAGTTACAGTCTGCTTCCTGCTTTTCGAAACTTGATATCCGAAACGCGTACCACCTCGTCCGTATTAAAGAGGGCGACGAGTGGAAGACCGCTTTTCGCACTCCTCTGGGCCACTTCGAATATTTAGTTATGCCCTTTGGGTTAACCAATGCCCCCGCGATTTTTCAGGTGCTCGTTAATGACGTCCTGCGCGACTTTATTGGTAATTTTGTGTTCGTTTATTTAGATGACATTCTTATTTATTCTCGCGACCCCGCTCAACACACGGCCCACGTTCGTCTGGTTCTTCAGCGGCTGCTGGAGAACCAATTATTCGTTAAAGCTGAGAAGTGCAAAATTAACACCTCCACTGTCTCTTTTCTCGGTTTTATTTTTGAGGGTGGTCGTTGCCGAACCGACCCTGAAAAGACCAGGGCGGTAGTCGATTGGCCGACTCCCGAGTCCAGGAAGCAGTTACAACGTTTCCTGGGGTTTGCAAATTTCTATAGGCGGTTTATAAAAGATTACAGTCGTGTCGCCGCCCCCCTGTCTCAGCTCAGGTAATTTGATCCTTTTATCAGCAAAGTCCTTATTGAGTAAAATACCTGAACCTTTATGAATAACCGAGTCAGTGTCCAATACGAAGAGCCGTGATGAAGTGGCAATGATTCTTGACAGGAGTAGAGTCTCTCTCGACTGGTGCAGGCCTCGCTCAACTGACACGTGGTTTGCACTCGTCTAATATGGGACCGTCTTTCACTCAGCGACGAGTTTTCACTGTAGCAGTCCCTCAGACCCAAGAAAACACGGAGAGCTTCGACGGGTGAGTAGATTCTTATTTACTTCTTTCGAAACAAAGTTTGTTGAAGTACTCCAAATACACCGTGAAAACTCAAGAAAAATAAAATACATTTGCTTAAGTGCTTTTGTTTGACACAAAACATGAATACATTATATAAATGCTAACTTCACAAACTAATACGGCTTTAAACATGTACCTCGCTCCGCTGTCCAAGGGCTGCAAAGTTTATGGTGGTAAAGTCCAAGTTGTCCTGCTAGGATGCCTTTAGCCTGTTCTCAAGAAAGCGTGCTACAGTCCAGAGTCATCAAGATGAAGAATATCCTCCTCTTCCTCTTGTCCGTGGGATATTGCAGCACAAAGTGCTGACTGACAGGAGACTAGCAACACTTCCTCTTATTTTTTGGTTTAAATGAAGGCAGTAACTCAATATGAACCAAACTACAGCACCCCCTACTGGGTACTATGGATAACAACCCAAAATCAGCATATATAAACATGGAACGGGCATTTACATATATTTTGTTAGCAAAGAAGAGAGTCCTAGCATTTGGTAAACATCTGTTTTTACAACAAACAAAAAAAACAACATAAAAATTGTGCTTTGACAATAGATACAACTAAAAAAATTTGTCAACGTGAAAGACGAAAGAGGGGGCAGGTGTCTCTCTCACTTTGAGTTTATACTCTTTGTTGCTGTGGGTGAAATGCGTCCAGAGCGGAGGATTTGTTAGCAAAGAATTGAGTCCTAACATTTATTAAACATTACTTTTGTATTTACAAAAAGATCAAATTTGTGCTTTGACAAACTAAAAAACAACAACAAATTTGTTAAAGCGAAAGAGGAAGTAGGGCAGGTAACACTCTCGCTTTGAGTTAATACTCTGTTGTGTGCGTGCTGTGGGTGACGAGCGTCACCAGCTGCTCAGCAGCAGAGGGAAGCGACACAGTTCAAGCATGGGCCCCAAACGACAAGACAGACATATTTGTTCAGAACTTTATTAGTAAGACGGAGAGTTGCCGGATTTTAGCAAACAGTTGCCGAACGCACCCTGACAAAATGAGAATGATGGAAAAAAACAACAAAAAAAACCTACTCCCTGCCACAAAAAGTTCCCCGGGTTCACATGTGCCCCCTCCGGCATTGCTCTGGGCCCCCGCAGGGGGGCGCGCTCCACTATTTGAGAAGGACTGGTCTAAAGCAGGGCTGTTCATTTGACGACCTGGGGGCCAAATCAGGCCCACAAGTGAGCTAAGTTCGGTCCACCAATTGGTTTATTTTTTTAAAACAAAACTAGAGTTTTAACTATAAAACAAAGTAACTTAGTGATAAGAACTAGTGGATATCTGACCCCAGAGCGCTTGGCTTTCAGTAACTGTGGCCCCCTGGGCAGTTTAGTTGAGCAGTCCTGGTTTAACGCTTGTCAGAGTCAGAGTCAGAGTTTCTTTATTGTCATTCGCACCTCATGTGGTACATGTGGTGGAGCAAAATTATGTACACAGGGTCCCAGTTACATCCAACAATAAAATGTATAAGAAAAACAGTAATAACATCTAAGATATGAACTAAGAAAAACATCAACTAAATATACACTAAGCACTCATAACATTAAACATTGAACATCAGCACAAACATGAACATGAGTCTGTGAGCAGATGTGCACGCATGAACACATCAACATTGAAACAGATCAGCAGCAACATGAAACAGATCAGCAGCAACATGAAACAGATCAGCAGCAACATTATATGGTTTTTCACAGTGATAATTCTAGTTAGAGATTCATGAGTCTAACAGCCTCGGGGTAGAAGCTGTTCCTCAGTCTAGTGATTCTACACTTAATGCTCCTTAACCTCCTTCCTGAGGGGAGTGGGGCAAAAAGTGTGTGTGCTGGGTGAGTGGGGTCCTTCATGATGCAGGTGGCCCTCTTCCTGCATCTGGAGGTGTAGATGTCTGTGATGGTGGGGAGGCTGATTCCGACAGATTTCTGTGCAGCCTTCACCACTCTCTGCAAAGCTTTTCTTTCTGCAGCTGTGCAGCCTCCATGCCACACGTTGATGCTGGAGCACAGGATGCTCTCCACTGCACACCTGTAGAAGGAGGTGAGGACTGAGCTTCCCAGACCAGCTCGCCTCAGCCGTCTGAGGAAGTAGAGTCTCTGATGAGCTTTCTTGATCAGGCTGGTGGTGTTGTTGCTCCAGCTGAGGTTGTCATTCATGTGTACACCCAAGTACTTGTAGCTGGAGACC
>NC_056510.1:46667745-46679178 GCF_014905685.2 Nematolebias whitei | reverse complement strand
ACAAACAAGGTGTACCTTTAAGACCTATTGTTAGCATGATTAACTCTATCACTTACAATGTTTCCAAATATTTGGCGTCTGTACTCATCCCTTTACTTGGCAGCCCAGAACACCATGGACTTTGTGGATAAGGTGAGGGATGTCATCCTGGAGACTGATGAAACAATGGTCTCTTTTGATGTCAAATCTCTCTTTACGTGCATTCCTGTTGATGATGCAGTAGAGGTGGTCAGTTTAAGATTAAAATCAGACCCACTCTGAGCAGCAGGACCACGCTTTCTACAGAACAACTGTGTCAACTCTTGAAACTGTGCCTGCAGTCAACCTACTTCACATATGGGGAGCAATATTATAGGCAGAAACATGGGTGTGCTATGGGGTCTCCAGTTTCTCCTATTGTTGCCAACCTGTACATGGAGGAGGTAGAAAAGAGAGCCTTGATGCCAAGTCAAGTCAGATTTGTTTATAGAACACATTTAAAACAGAAACTGTTACCAAAGTGCTTAACAAAAATATCACAACATCAAATAAAAAGTAGCAAGATATAATTACAGCACATGAAATAAAAATGTAAAACCGAAAACATATTTAGAAACAATGAAATACTAAATCAGATCTGATGACCTTGTGTTAAATAAGAATAACAACAAAAGCATAAACAGAATCAGCATCAATGAAAAACTAGATCCAAAGCTGATCACCCTGTGTTAAATGTCAATGAGTACAGATGTGTTTTTAGGTGAACTTTAAAAGCAGAGACTGAGGTGGCCTGTCGAATGTTGATGGTGTAGTGAACCTGATCTGACCCTGATCTGACCCTGATGACCCCAAATCTATCAGATGGACAGGGACTGTTATTTCATTGATCTGAATACAGTCTGAGCCATCTGATGACTTTCTTTCTTGAATTAATCAAGCAGAAAAGACAATTCTCTATGATCATCACTGTTTACAAATGTTTGATAATCAAATTGTGTTAGTTCACTCAATGTTACAGGTTGAAAAGAACTACTCATTTTTATTTTACATAAACAGTAAGTAATGATTTTTATTCCTCATTCAAAGAAGAAATCAGGTTAATATGCATTTCTTGATTTTCTGTCTTCAATGAGCAAGCTTCGTAAGTATGTGAAAGTTGAAGCTTCGGTCAACTAAATGTTTACTGAAGAAGGGATGTCATGTTTTACTATTTGAGAAGATACAACAGAGTGAGACTCCACGAAGTCTGGTATCCTGCAATAATCTTTTCTGTATGTTGAAAACAAACTCATTCTCTGACCTCGACTTTTGATAACACCTTACGTCAAAAACCACACCTCTTTCTGGTCCATCCACGAATCAGAAAGCTCTGAAGTAAACCCGGAAGTAAACTCATTTAAAATGTGGCAACTTCCCGGGTCTGTCAGAGTTGCTGGGGTTGAAAGATTTTGAAGAGTCTAGTCAGTTCCTAGAAGGAAAGAGTTTGGAGGGAGTGATGCAGATCCTGAGAGTTCTGTTAGAGTGAAAGGAGTTCAGAGTTCTTGGGTGCAAACGCGTTCAGGATGATCCAGAGACGTTTTGGGATTATAACTTCTGTTTGAACAAACCACGCACGACTCTCGAAGGATTTCAGCTGCTCTCAACGGAGACGCTGAAATAGTCGGAAGGATTCTATACCGAGCTGATCTACGTCAACCAGGTAACAGTTTCTTCTTCGACTAAAGTGTACCGGAGGCAAGCTGAGATCTGATGAAGCGTGCACGTTCTGGACAAACAGATTAATTCCCTCACATATCTCTCTGTAAGATAAATCTCCATTTCATCTTAAAACTCTCCTCTATCTCATAAAATCAGTACAGATATTTTAGAAATATCTGAAGCAAAGTCCTCAATCACCGCCGCGTGATTGAAGTTCATTTTCTGTGAAACTTGTCTGTTATTATTTTCATATTTTGCCAAATTAATGTAAATGTTTGATGTTAAATTTTGATTCTGAAAATAAATGACCGCATTCATTTTGATGGGTCAAAGATAAATAACGTCTCTCGTTACATTTCTGTTAAATTCAATGCACGACATTACACAGTCAGAAAGATGAGGAACTCGTGAATATTGTATGCATATATATCTCGTATATGTACTACTACAATGGGCAGATTGTTCCAGAGTTTAGGGCCCACGACTGAAAACGCCCGATCTCCTCTGAGCTTCAGCTGGTTTTTGGTACCGCCAAAAGTATCTGGTCTGATGATCTCAAAGCCCGAGAAGGAGCATAAGGATGAAGAAGGTCGGAGAGGTATGATGGTGCAAGGCCGTTAATGCACTTGAATGTCAGCAGGAGAATTTTAAAATCAACTCTGACACGTACAGGAAGCCAGTGAAGGGAGGACAAAACTGGAGTAATGTGCTCAAACCTGCAAGTTCCTGTTAGTACCCGAGCTGCAGCATTTTGTACGAGCTGGAGACGTGAAAGTAAAGCCTGACTAACCCCAATATAAAGTGAGTTACAGTAGTCTAGCCGGGAAGTAATAAATGCATGGACTAGTTTTTCAAGGTCGGATCTGCACAGAACCGACTTAAGCTTTGCTATCTGCCTTAGCTGAAAGAAGCTTTTTTGTAGAACAGAGTTGATATGTTTATTAAATTTAAAGTCCGAGTCTAACACTACCCCGAGATTGGTAACCAACTGCTTTAGATGTGGCTGAAGGGAGTGCAGGTTTACAGGATCAGTGACGGTGGCAGAGCTTGGGTTAAACACAATGACCTCAGTCTTCTGATCATTAAAACTCAAGAGGTTTGCAGCCATCCAAGTCTTGATGTCATCAAGACATTTTAGCAAAGGATGGATGGAGCAGGAACTAGTTGGTTTTAAAGGCAGATGAATCTGAGAATCATCAGCGTAACAGTGAAACGAAATACCATGTTTCCTCAGGATTGACCCCAAGGGGAGCAGATACAATGAGAACAGAAGGGATCCAAGAATGGAGTCTTGTGGGACCCAACAGGAAAGAGGGACAGAAGCAGAAAAATGATTGTCAAAGTTAACACAGAAACTCCTGTCACCCAGATATGAACAGAACCATTCTAGTGCCACCCCTGTAATCCCAACCCAGTGTTCTAGCCGTGACATAAGGATGCTGTGATCAACAGTGTCAAATGCAGCGGTAAGGTCGAGGAGTACCAGGATCACAGACTGACCAGAGTCATTTGTTAGAAGAATGTCATTACAGACCCTTACTAAAGCTGTCTCGGTGCTGTGTAGTTGTTTAAATCCTGACTGAAAAATCTCAAAAATTCCATTTTTATTCAAAAACTTGGTTAATTGACTAAAAACTATTTTCTCCAAGATTTTAGAAAGAAATGGAAGTTTTGAGATTGGCCTGAAGTTTGAACAAGCTCAAGGGTCAAGTCCGGGGTTTTTAATTAATGGAGTTACCACTGCATGTTTTAAAACATCAGGAACCACACCTGTAGCCAAACTGCTGTTAATAATGGCAAGAACAGAGGGTCCAGTTGATGGTAGAACCTGTTTAAAAAATGCAGCAGGGATGGGATCAGCAGGGGAGCCTGAGGGTTTCATGTGACCAACGACCTCATTTAAAAATGAGAGTGAGATGGGGTCAAAGTGACTGAAGACTGCTGAGCAGGGGACAAGAACTGAAGGGTCGGCTGTGGAGTGTGGAATTGATGACTTAATCGACTCAACCTTTTCAACAAAATGCCTGACAAACTTAGTACAGGTGTCCACAGAGGCCTCAATGGTGGCAGACTGAGGTACGTTTAGAATGGTGTTAATGGTGTTGAAAAGAACACAGGGGTTGTGACTGTTTGAGTTGATAATTTTTGAGAAATATTTGTTTTTCTCCTGTTTAATGGTGGTCTGATAGGCTTTCCAACATGATTTTAACACATCAAAGGAAACCTAGAGTTTATCTTTTTCCCATCGACGTTCAGCTCTCCTGCACAGGCGTCTTGCCTCTCGTGTGGTTTCATTTACCCAAGGGTGGGGCGTGCGTTTTCGATTCCTGAGTTTTAACGGGGTGACTGAGTCCAAGATCTGTACACACGCCTCCTGATGCTGAGAAATCAACTCCTTTGTAGTAAGACCCGCAGAAAGTTCAGAGTCTGAAACAGAATTACTAGCAAAGATGGAAGAGAAGAGTGTGGCGGTGGAAGGGTTAAAAATCCTACAGGGCTTGGGTGTGGGGGAAGGTGCAGGTTCACAAATCAAAGAGGTGTTGAATAAAACCGGTTTGTGATCGGAACAAACAGTGTCACCAATTTCTAAATCAGAAACAGACAAACCGTGTGTTAAAACTAAGTCAAGAGTGTGGCCCTACTGGTGAGTCGGACCAACAACTCTCTGAACAAAGTTAAAGGACTGGATGAGGTCTAGAAAGTCCTGAGCTAACGGTTTATCAGGGTAGCACGCGTGGATATTAAAATCTCCTAAAATCAAAATCCGATCATATTGGAGCAGAACACCAGTTAAAAAGTCAGAGAGTTCATTTAAAAACTGTTTATGGTATCCGGGGGGTCAGTAAAAAATAGCACACAGAACTGGGTTGGAGCGGTCCAGCTCACAACAGAGCAAATCAAAACTCAAATAATTAGCTGAACCATGGAGCTGTCTGCAGTGAAAATGTTTCTTAAAAACAGACAATAATCCTCCACCACGACCAGTTGTCCTTGGAGCATCGAAAAAAGAACAATCCGGAGGCAGTAATTCCAGAAAAACACTGAACTCACCAGGGCAGATCCAAGTCTCAGTGATGAAAAGAAAGTCCAGTCGGTTGCAGCAGAAAAAGTCGTTCAAAATAAAAGTTTTATTAGCCAGCGATCTGGCATTTCTCAGGGCCATCCTCCTAGAATCCACCACAGGAGGAGATGATTGTAGTGTCCAGTCCAGCAACCTCACATTTGCAGAGTTAGACGCGCACCTCAGGCAGGAAACCCAGCCGCGCATGGGCCCAATGTGATGATGGGACCCCGACAGCGGGACCAGACAGCGCGCCACAGAATCTGCCCAGCGCCAGGAGCGGAGGTGGAAACGTTGACCATCAGCTGCAGAGGATGATTCAGAGGCAGCAAGCAGGGCTTTAAGTTTCACCAGCCGGCCAGCACGTTTTCCACGGCGTCTGGAGCGATGTCTCCGGGGAGGCAGGAGCGTGGCTTGCTGCAGGTATGCAGGCACATCCGCCAGCAGCGGGGGGACGGGGGGGTGTCCAGAGTTACGCTCATATTGATCAACATAAGCGACATTGGTGCCACAAAGTCGAAGATCCAAAAAGTTGTTGTCGTTCATACACCAGCAGAGAGTTGATGTCACAGATGAGAAATGCAAAAAACACCAATAATACGAACACCATCAGCAGAGGTGGATTGCAAGCCATGTACACAGGCGCCATCTTACCGGAAGTTCGTCCTTTTCAGGGACACCACAAAGTCATTGGTTCAGGTATGTTCAGGTAGGAGCTGATTCATTTGGCTGTCCGGATTGGTAACCGCTTCCTGGAGAGGAAGAAAGAAAGGGACTACGACTACCAGGGCTGCTTCTCTTCCCGGGTACGTCAGACACCGACGCCCACACATTTGATGAACTACAAGTCCCAGGCTTACATCTCATCCGGGTTACGTCAGACGCCGAGAGATTCGCCTGTTTCGGAACTGGAGCCCAAACCATTGCAGGTGGGCAGAACTCATCTCACACTCAAGGAGAGACAGAAAAAAATGGACAAAAAGGCTTGCCTCTATTGTGGTAAAAAGTACATTTCATTGCTCACTGTCCGCCTCGGGGAAACGAACTGACTCACCAATAACGCGGGTGATATTGCTGAGTATTGCTGTTTCTCTTGTATCCAAACTGTTGCTTTCAGCTTTAATAATTTCTAACCAAGATAAACTCCCTGTTTCAGCACTTTTGGACTCTGGGGCAGAACAGAATTTAATCAGTCGGGATCTAGTCGACCGCCTCTCCATCCCGACATGAACTCTTGAACCTCGATGACTGTGGCTGGTATAACAGGTCAGACCCTCGCCCACATCCAGCTCCAAACGTTAAAGACTCGCCTTGTCATCTCTGGCAATCATCATGAAGTGAGTGAATTTTTTGTGCTTGATTACCCCTCTATACAACTGATTTTGGGATTCCCTTGGATGAAGGAACATAACCCAGTAATTAATTGGGTGGAGGGTCATATTGAGAAGTGGAGCGACAACTGTCTCAGTCATTGTTTACGTGCTGCAGCTATATCAGGCCAAAATAGATCCACTCCCACCGATGAGATTGACTTATCTAAAGTCCCTTCTGTTTACCATGATCTGGCACCTGCTTTTAGTAAGAGTGGGGCATTATCTCTACCCCTGCACAGACCTTATGATTGTGCCATAGCTGTCCTTCCTGGGGCCCCCCTGCCGGTGAGTCACTTGTACAACTTATCTGGCCCAGAAAGAGAAGTAATGAGATAATATATTGAGGAGTCCTTAAACTCAGGCATATTCTGCCCCTCCGCCTCACCTGTAGGGGCAGGATTTTTCTTTGTTTCCAAAAAAGACAAGACTCTGAGACCCTGTATTAATTATAGAGGTGTAAACCAGATCACTATAAAGAATAAGTACCCCTTCCCCCTCAATGAGTCTATTCATGAACAGCTTCACTCTGCCACCATCTTCTCTACAGTGCCTATCACTTGGTCCGCATTAGGGAGGGGAACGAGTGAAAAACTGCTTTTCGTACCCCCCTGGGGCACTTTGAGTACCTGAAGATACCTTTTGGCCTCACTAATTAACTAACTAATTAACTCACTTTTTTTTCTTGCTACTCTACGGTGAAACCAGACGTGTTTTCCCTCTCTACCCCCCCACCCGCTTCCCTGCTACGCTCTTTTGTTCTGTGAACCCTTAAAAAGCATCTCTTGTTTTTCCTGCACACCTCTTAATTGGAAGGATCAGCTGGTCTCTCAACAAAATCGATCAACTTCTCCCGACAGGAGTCAGGGTAAGGAGGACCCTCTGAACTCTGAAGGACAAATTAGATTCATGATGACAACTAGATTCTACTGTTTGGGTTGGTGGAATTTGGTTGTCTACAAATTCATGTAGAGGTGTTGAAGCTTGACAGTGCTCGGACTGAATGATGAGCTGAGACAGGGAATTGGAGCAGCTGTATCAGGACTATGTTCTCCCTGGCAGCACTCATGAATGGTGGGAATAATCTGGAGAAGCTGTGAGCTCGACTTTTGGAGTAAAGGATCAATTTGGCTGTTTTGGAGTTTCCATCAGAGAATATGTACCAGCGAGACTTTAAAGACAGAAACAACAATTACGAGTTCTGCCTAACCCAAATTGTGGCCTTGACGCCAGACTTATCTCAACTCCTCCTGGAATGTTTTGAAAACAACAAAGATGCTTTGACTGTTTCCTCACCCCTCCCTTCCCCAAGGCCGTGGACATGTAACAGAACCTAAACTGAGCTGAAGATGAACGTCACCTCTTATCTGGACAATGGCTGAGGGGGGGCTCTGGACTATGCTACGACTTTCCCTTAAAAATTCAATGTTTTCACCGCCTATATATAAATGTATAACGTCTGTTTATGTTGCTTTGCTGTGGTAGGTTTTTTTGATGCCTCAAATTGTGCCCTGTCTAGGACACGGTGTGAGAGATCTTTTTTTATACCGTCTCTCCTCATGTTTTCTTTTCTTTTCTTATCTAAGCAAAATATTATTCTGAATAAGAAGGCCGCGCTGATTATTTTAGCCGCAGCTTTGTGCACTCCGCCCATCTTCGGACAACTGTACGTACATATTTGCGTTGTATCTCGGTTCAATGCCAATAAAGTTTATTCTGATTCTGATTCTAATACTCATGCAGGTTTCCAAGCCCTAGTCAATGACATCCTGAGAGGTTTTCTAAATGATTTTGCTTTTGTGTATTTGGATGACATTTTGATCTACTGGGGACGAAACACAACATACCAAACATGTAAGGATGGCCCTCCAGAGATTGTTTGAAAACCAATTATTTATCAAGGCTGAAAAATGTGAATTTCATGCTCCCTCTGTCTCGTTTTTGGGGTACATTTTTGAAGTAGGACAACACAGAATGGATCCCGTCAAAACCAAGGTGGTGGAGGAATGGCCCGTGCCAGAAAACAAGAAGCAGCTGCAAAGGTTCCTAGGCTTTGCAAACTTTTACAAAAGGTTTATTAGGGACTACAGCAGAGTCGCTGCACCACCCACTCAACTCACCTCCTCCATAAGAAATTTTCAGTGGTCTCCTGAAGCAGACAAGGCTTTCTATATGCTTAAACAACTTTTTCCCTCTACGCCTATCCTCTGTCACCCAGACCCCTGGAAGTAGTTTATCCTGGAAGTCGACACCTCTGATACCGGAGTGGGAGCTGTTCTGTCTCAAAGGTCTGCCGCAGATAATAAGGTACACCCATGCACCTTTATCTCCAGATGTCTCTCTCCTGCAGAGAAGAACTATAACGTGGGAGACCGTGAACTATTAGCCATGAAGCTGGCCCTCGAGGAATGGAGGCACTGGCTTGAAGGAACAGATACCCCGTTCCTCATTTGGACGGATCATAAGAACCTCACGTACCTACGGGATGCAAAGAGGCTAAACCCAAGGCAAGCGAGGTGGTCATTGTTTTTTGCTCACTTTAATTTTCTGCTAACTTATCGACTTGGCTCCAAGAATGTGAAGCCAGATGCTTTGTCTCGTCAATTTTCTCCTCCTGATAGCTCTGAACCAGAAGAGAGCATCATTCCGCCCTCCTGTGTTGTTGGGACCCTCACTTGGGCTATAGAAAGAGACATCAGGGAGGCTCAACAGTCTGAACCAGACCCTGGCACAGGACCTTCAGGCATGTTGTTTGTTCCCTCTTCTGCTAGAGCTAAGGTACTTGACTGGTTACACTCTAGCAAATTCTCTTGTCACCCTGGTGTTGTTCACTTGCTTAATTTGGCCAAGAAACACTTTTGGTGGCATTCTATGAACAAAGATGTTCAAGATTTTGTTGCTGCCTGCTCTACCTGTGTAAGGAATAAGAATGGTAACCAACCCCCAGCTGGCCATCTCTAACATCTACCCATTCCGAGCCATCCTTTGTCCCACATCTCCTTGGACTTCATCACCGGTTTACCCCCATCTGCAGGTAACACAACCATTTTGACTGTGATTGACAGATTCTCAAAATCTGCTCACTTCATTTCCCTTCCCAAGCTCCCCTCAGCCTTTGAGACAGCCAAACTCTTAACCCAGCATGTGTTCAGAATACACGGGATCCCCTCGGATGTGGTCTCAGATCAAGGACCCCAATTTGTCTCTCGGGTATGGCAGAGTTTTTGTAGTGCCCTGGGGGTTTCAGTCAGCCTCACTTCTGGTTACCACCCCCAGTCAAATGGTCAGGCTGAAAGATGTAACCAGGAGCTGGAGGCAGCCCTGAGATGTGTTGTTAAAACAAATCACTCTGCTTGGAGTGATCATCTGATATGGGTTGAATATACCCACAACACACACCTCATTGGACACTGGTTTGTCTCCATTTGAGGCATCTGTGGGTTATGCACCCACCCTTTTTCCCAGTCAAGAGGCAGACATAGCTGTCCCTTCTGTCCAGCACCATTTCCGCAGGTGTTGCAGGGTGTGGCGTCAGACCAATGTGGCTTTTCTGCACACGGCAACACAAAACAAGAAGATTGCTGACTGTCACCGCTCTGCAGCCCCTACTTATGAGGTGGGACAAAAGGTATGTCTCCCTACCCGCAACATCACCCTAAAGAACATGTCCCAAAAACTGGCTCCCCGCTTTATTGGACCCTTCCCTGTGACCTGCATCATAAACCCTTCAGTGGTAAGACTACAGTTACTCGCCTCCGTATGGGTCCACTCTACTTTTCATGTCTCACAGATCAAACCAGTCTCTGAATGTCCATTGAACCCGCCTACCAACCTCCCTTCACCCGCCTGTCTCATCGTCAATCACCCGGCTTTAACGGTCAGACGCATCCTAGATGTGTGTCGCCGGGGGTTCCAGTACCTCGTCGACTAGGAGGGATACAGTCCTGAGGAGAAGTCCTGGATCCCCAGGTCATTCATTCTTGACCTGAGCCTTATAACCTCCTTCTTCAAGGACCATCCTGTGAAGCGCTTCAGGTCGCCTGGAGGCGATCTTTGAGGGGGAGGTAATATTGGAGTTTACTACAGCTGCTGCTCTGAGGGCATCTGCACTGCTGAGAAGAACCCAGTTGATTGTCACCTGAAGTATAAAGAGCAGCAGATGTCTCATCTCAATGCTGGAGCATTGAGTCTTCTACGGTAGTAATGCTTCTAGCCTGTGATTCATTGTTGTTCTGAGTAAGACTGACCTGTTCGCTCTTGCCTTTGTAGTTAAACTCTTGGTGATCTATTCGAGTTCTGGACTTTTGTGAGTGACCTATCCTGGAACCCTTTGGAGTTCTCTTCAGCTGATTTCCTATGCCTTCCTGCCACTTGCTCTACTACGTTTCCACAAGAAAGTAAATCAAGCCCATCCTGCCAGCATTATCCTTTTTGGAGGAACTACCACTAATCCTTGCCCTTGCTTCCCCAGGGATCCTGAGCACTGTAAATGAAATTCACTTAAGTAATATTTGGTCTTGTAGACTGTTCACCTCAGTCTTTGCATCTGGGTATCCATCAAACATAACAAAAATAACATAACTAGACCAATAGTTACATCATGTCACCAGGTTCTGCTCCATACCGGGTCAGTGTTGAAGGTGCCAGGTCACTTGTTTTTCTGGGGTTCTCTGGTGGATCAGACCAGGATACACCATGAGGAAGACTCGCTGGGAACTGGCCAAGGTAGCTGACCATCACTGTGACAGCTTCAGGGGTCTGTGAGGGCAACAGCTGACGAGAAGGTGCTGTCCATCCTCTCTGTCCAGGATGTGAACATCTTCATCCCTGAAAGATGTTCATGAAGATGTTCACATACTGGACAGAGAGGAACGATGGTTTGAGAGAAGAGTAAAGGATGCCATCTTTGTGAAAAGAAATTGACCATCATTAAACAGGGGTGGAGGCCTCCGGTTTCAACTGTCCCCTTCTTACAATGCTGTTATTGCTAGTATCATTCAACCACATGTGAATAGTAAACAGCCATCAGTTTGCTAATGATCCATTGTTAGGCTGATGGTCCTTCTTGAGCATGTGATCAGCTGGTTTTGGTTGTCAGCAGTAAACTGGTTGATCCACTCTGAGAAGGTGCTATTTAAGAGACTGAGCTGAAAACAGCACCTCAGACTGAGGAAGTCTCTTGGATGAGAGACAAAATGTTTCTGTATTTTTTTGCTTTTTTTTTTTTTTTGTTTGTTTGTTTTTTGAATGTCCAGAGGTCCAGATTGAACTTTTTTGGATTCAGATAAAATTACTCATTTCAAATAGTTCCCCCTGGAGAGATCC
>NC_056510.1:46664407-46667645 GCF_014905685.2 Nematolebias whitei | reverse complement strand
GGGGGCGACCAGAGATGAATCTAGATTCCTGAAATGATGAAGGAATGTTTATTCAGTTGGGCTTCTCTGAAAAATCCATGGAAATTCCTCAGTAGGATTGGAGAGAGGGGGTTAGAGCATCAGGTTTACAAAACTTTCCAGGCGGTTGAGATAAGATGGCCTGTCAAGGTCAGTCAGGGAGCCGAATTCAGATCAACGTGATTGTTTTGGGGACAGGCAGAACTTTAATAACATCTACCTTCAAATTTGGCCCTATTTACATGGACATTATGGGGGAAACATAGGTTTTTTTATGTTAATTAGAGGAAAAGATCCGCGTTGACATGGTCGGATTTTGTGTTTACATGCATCCGGAGGAATCCCCCCCGCCCTCCCAAATCTGCTGTAGTTACCATGCTGGGTCATTAGATGGCGCTGTGAATTTTGTACCTTTACCTAATGCGCATGTGTGCTGCCTCAGCCCGCTCCTTTCCTGTAAGCTAAAAGCTCAGCTAACAACAACGTAACAACAAGTAAAAGCTGGATTTTGGCTGGATTGTGGATAAGAGTTGACAGATTTGACGCCAAGCAGGACCGCTTCATCTAACAGCTCCACACCGGTCGCTGAGTGGACCAGAACCGAGTCAACGATGTCGGCCTTTACTCAGTGATAATCAGTAGCTGATTTGCTGCAGGTAAATCAATGTTTTTAATAATGTTTGCTTGTTTGCTATGGTTACAAACAACCGAGTTTTTATTTTTTCCTGAAAGAAGAAAAAGCAGTCTCCCACCAGGCGGACCGGTTCTGAACGAGGCTCGGCCCAGATGAACTGCAAGAGGACGTTGAAGAGAGACATGTTGGGTGAACTATTTATTTAAAATTCCCTTCAGTTCTTTTATTAAATCCATTCAATGTTTTAAGTTGCATTAATCAAAGGAATGACAGCCTGAACGAGCCAGATGAACAACGTGGGACATCCAGGATGTGAGGCATTTCAGCTGCTGCTGCCATCCCGGAGTCACACGTATGATTGCCTTCTGTCTCTGCCTGTTCAACATGTGCGCGAAACAAGAATGGAAATCATCAGCCTGCCAGTCTCCTTCAGCCTTTACCCATCCCAAGTCGTCCCTGGTCACACATCTCTCTGGACTTCTCCACTGGTCTCCCGCCCTCTGAAGGTAACACTGTCATTCTTACTATCATTGACAGATTTTCCAAGTCTGCACACTTCGTCCCTCTACCCAAATTACCCACCGCTTTGGAGACCGCTCAGCTGATGGTCACCCATGTTTTTCGCCTTCACGGCATCCCCTTGGACATCCTGTCGGACCGTGGACCCCAGTTCATTTCTCAGGTCTGGAAGGCATTCTGTACTACCCTCAGAGCTAAGGTTAGTCTCACTTCCGGTCATCATCCCCAGTCTAATGGTCAATCCGAAAGGTGTAACCAAGAACTTGAAACGTCATTACGCTGTGTCATCAATAACAATCCCACATCCTGGTGCAAACACTTACCTTGGGTCGAATATGCTCACAACTGTCACACCTCCTCTGCCACTGTTTTTTCTCCCTTTGAAATTTCACTAGGCTACAACCCTCCCTTGTTCCCCAACGATGAACCTGAAGCCTTGGTCCCCTCCGTCCAACACCACCTCTGACGTTGTCGCAAGATATGGAACCAGACCAGAAGAGCCTTAATGCGCACCGCCCACCGGAACAAAAGGTTTGCCGAC
Organism: Nematolebias whitei; assembly: GCF_014905685.2. Classification (NCBI taxonomy): domain Eukaryota; kingdom Metazoa; phylum Chordata; class Actinopteri; order Cyprinodontiformes; family Rivulidae; genus Nematolebias; species Nematolebias whitei. Next base: position 46,665,933 of record NC_056510.1, on the reverse strand, counting down.
CAGCACAGTTCATCCGCACCCTTGTATCAAGTAGGACAGAAGGTATGGCTCTCCACCAGAGATATTCAGTTAAAGGACTTTCCGAGGAAACTCTCCCCTAGGTTCATCGGGCCTTTTCCCGTGGAGAGAATCGTAAATCCCTCTGCTGTGCGGCTCCATCTGCCCTCTTCCATGAAGATCCACCTGACCTTTCATGTGTTGCAAATCAAACCTGTGGGTGTCAGCTCCCTCAAACCCCCAACCGACCCCCCACCACCCACCCGGCTGGTTGACAACGACCCAGTTTACACCGTTAGGCGGATCCTGGACGTTCGTCGCCAAGACCGTGGTTTCCGATACATAGTGGACTGGGTGGGATATGGCCCGGAGGAGAGATCATGGATACACAGGTCGTATATTTTGGACCCTTCTCTCATAACCTCTTTTTACAGGGACCACCCTGAGAAGCGACTGAAATCGCCTGGAGGCAATGTTTAAGGAGGGGGTACTGAGGCATTTCAGCTGCTGCTGCTGTGTTTTTTTTCTCCCTGATTGGTTGGCAGCACTAATCATACTCACCTGCTACAGATGAATCATCTGCTCACTGGCTTTATAAGGATTCACTGTGGATCAGGACTTCGCTGAAGCAACGCTTAAGTTTAGTAAAAGCAGCTCAGCCTGAACTTAGTCTTGGTTATCTGTGCCTGTTAATGTTTGTTTGTTTATTTACCTGCCTCCAGAGTGGAACTCCCTGAGCCTCCTGAGAAACACTCCCCTGAGATCTGAGAGCTACTCACCTGAGACCATCTGCACGCTGCCTGTCTGCCTCCTCCACAAACCTATAAATATTCACCTGTACACCTGCAACTGTAAATACACCTGGAACCTGGAAACTCACCTTCAGTGCTGAAGACTCTGCACCCACCTGTAAGAAGACATTACTCTCCAACTTACCTGACGAATCTGCTCCACAGAAAACTAATCCTCGTTCTTACCACTTTCAGATCCCGACCCCATCCTTCCCTGGTTTAAATAAACATATTATTATAAACTTTTCTGAGCCTGCTGTTGTTCTGGGTTTACCCACATTGACCTTGTTTAAAACCTGATAGGATGAAAACAAAAATCCAGTTCATTAATGTAGTTTACAGTTAATGTGTTTTTTATGTGTTCAGTTTAATTATCACTGTTTGTGTGTTGAATAAATAAATAAAATAAAAATTGAACCTGATGTCTTCCTTTTTAACTTTAATAACACGCAATATGTAGCATGTAGACATTTAGGGTTCTGGGCGGAGATGAGAGGTGAACGGGCGCCGCCTGCTCTCTGGGCAAGAGGTGGGTCTGTGCCGGTCGCCACCTCATCCCCCCATTTTAAACGCATTTTATAACAACATGCATCAACACCATATTCGAGTGGGAGGAGGAGGAAGTGGGTCTGTTCATAATTTATTTATGCATATATAGATTTTTTTTATTTTTTTATTTTTTTTCCCTTTCACAAACACCTCCTTTCTCCGTGTGACACTAGGGGTCGGGAATGGAGG
>NC_056510.1:46659775-46664307 GCF_014905685.2 Nematolebias whitei | reverse complement strand
GGGGGGGGGGGGGGGGGCATTGTTGGGGTCTGGGCTGTGGGTGGGCTTTGGGCCTTGGGGGCAGTTAGTGATGTGGCCGGTGCTTCGGTTCCTCCTGGGCTGTTCCGATTCTTTTAATCTAGGTTCCTGGTTGCTATGGCCGGCACTTTGACCGGGGTGGCTGCCGGCTTTCGGCGGGGGGTCAGCTATGGTAGTGTACGTGTGGTCATTGGTGGTGTAGGGCGGCGGTTGGGGGCGTGGCTTTGCCTCATCAGGGCACTGGCTGGTCTTCCTGTGTGGCATTTGCGGTGGGGGTGCTGTGTGTGTGGGGGGGTGCGTAGGTGGCGTGCTGGGGCGTCTCCGGGCCTATGGTGCGGAGCTCTTGATGTGAGAGCCGGCCCTCCTCAGCTGCAGCTCCCTGCTGCTCTGCCCCTTGGGCTGGGGCCGGCCTGTGGTCGCTGTCAGGTAGATGGTGCATGCGGTCGGCCCGACAGAGATTCTGTCGGGCTTTCTGTGTGTGCCTGTTGGTTGCTCAGGTTGGGTTTTTGGTGGTCTCCCCTCTCTTGGATCAATTTGGGCCCTGCGTTTGGTGTGGGGCCCACTCCCCCCGGTCGTGCCCCCCTTTGGCGGGGGGCCCCCTTGCCGCCGGTGCATTGGTGGCTCTCGGCATCTGGGCTGGGTGGTGGGGTGTACGTCGGTCCGCCCTGGTGGCTGCCTGGCGGGGCCTGGGTGCCCTGGCTCTGTCGGGGCTCTGCTGGGGGGTGGTATGGCCTCGGGGCTTGGGGCTCGGTGTCCATGGCCGGATCTACTTGCGGGGGGGCATGGGTTGCCGGCCGGACCTGTGGGCTCGTCACTGCAGCTTCTTGGAGGCTCTGCATTGTGGTGGCTGGGGTCACTCCTGGGGCTCCGGGCCTGTGGGCCTCTGTGTGTCTGTGGCTCCGGTCCTCCCTATGTTGCCATTGTGTCCTGGGGGGGCGGGTCTGTGGGCCCCCGCGTCCACTATTGGGCATTCTTTTGGAGAAATCTGGTGGTGGCGGGCGTGCTTGCGTGGGTGTTTGGATTCAGGTGCTTTGACAGATGCACGCTAGGTTGGGTAGTGGTAGAAGCTAGATGATTCCTTGTGCGATGTCGAATGTTTCATGGTGATATTGTGGGTGGCATTGTGCTGTGCATGTTGTTTTGTCATGGTGGTCTCTCGTTTTAGCTATTTCTCTTTTATTTATTTATTTATTTATTTATTTATTCTTCTTTCTTCTTTTTCTTAAAAAAAATAAATAAATAAAAATAAATAAATAAAAAAATAACACGCAATATGTTACATAATAATTACATAATGTCCAGATAGCTTCATTTAGCTCAGAGAGCTTCATTATATATTTCAAACTAAAGATAAATAAAAGAGAAAGCTGCAGATGCATTCAAAATACGCGCCGTGTAAACGACCCCTTTGTCTGTCCACTCGGATTCGAAACGTCCAAATTAAATGTCCATACCAATGGAACGTGCCTGAGAATAATCCCCAAGATCTGATCCATTCTGCCAGAAGTCTGGGTGCTCGAGGCACGAACAAAGCCATATAAGGCAGGCAGCCTGACCAGGTCCAGATTTGCTGCCAACAACTTCCTTGTTTGTTGATAGACCAGGAACCAGCCAAATCCAAAAAGCAGGAACCAGTTATAAATCCAATTATAAATGCATCCTTAAAATCCACAGATGACAGCAGAGACACATCATGAAGTCTTCCAAGTTGATGAGATATCCATCTGTGTGCGTGCCAACAGGGCAAATTGGCTCGCCTAAAACCTGTATTCTCTTCAAAGAAATGTGATCAATTGTGTTGAGGGACCAACTGACCAAATCCAAGTCCATAGTTATGATTCAAAATATTTGTAGAAGAGAGGCTCCAAAGCAGTTTCACAGATAGGACAGAGCAAAAGCAAAGCAGAGAGGGCGAGGAGGAGACGTCCGCCCTTGAGAAGAGCAAGTGTTGAGTGATCTGCACTGTGTGTTATGTTTTTTTGCACTTTATGTTCTATGTTGCACTGTGAACCTGGGGGAATGCAGTTTCATTTCAATATTTTTATTTTTTGTTATTATCATTATTATTATTATACCTTTTATTTATACAGGTTTACCACTGAGCCTCGAAGACTCAAGAGAAATATGTTACATACAACATACAGGCAAATGAGAAAAGAGAACACAAGGGTGGAGGAAGCCCAAAAAATCATGTCTCACACCATGTCCTGGCAGGGAAACAGTGTGAAAGATGCAAAAAAAGACCTCAAAACATAAAAGAGCAACATACAGTGACATCATTATACATTTAAGCATAGAGGTCAACAAAGGCAGTGAGTTCTCCAAGGACACTACAGAAAGTTCCAAAGTTCTTATAAGATGGTACAGTTTCTATCAGCTTCACAATTCTAATATGGTCACAGATATCCTCAGGAGGGGGGTTGTCAGGCAGATCTTCTAGTTATGTATCCCAATTTGAGATAAGTTGGCCTGTCCAAGGCCAGCAGGGAGACCAAATATAGATAAACAACAATTTTTTGGGGGGGCAGGCAGACACTGAATTCTGTCTGCCTTCACTACTGCTGGTACACACAATGGCGAATCCAAACAACCAGATTTGTGGACATTCCGCCCGGTCCGTGCTCGTTAGCTTTCACCAAGATGAATCCTTCATGCTGGCGAATTCCAGGAGTAGCAAGTGGCCGACGAAGAAATTGCATCAAAATTGCGGTTGAGCTCGTTAAGCATATGAGTCTGAGAACTCAAGGCATGAATTAATCCTTCACTTAAGGCTGGCAGTTGTACCATGGCCGAAACTGCTGGCGACGTCTTCCTAATTTGTAGATATCCTAGATATCCGCCGATTAAAAAAACAACCTGTTATCATAAATCCAATAATGTACACATCTTCTACGTCCTCCACGGACAGTACAGATAGTCACATCATCTTCCACTGCCCCCAGGAATCAATGACATACCCAACTGCATTTGTCCGTTCAGGGCATGAGGGCTCTCTAGCACCCTGTCGTCTGGTAAAAAAAAAATTAATCAATTGCGTTGAGAGACCAGATGACCAAATCCATAATAACTGTTGATTCGGAGGATGTGTGTTGGGATCTGTGTTTCACCTTTACCATCAATTATTTTAGTATCCCACCAGATGGTGCCAAGGAGCCGGCTGGCAGGGCTGGTTGCTGCAGGTGTGCTCGCACACACACCTGCAATTCATCTGCCCTCATCAAGAGAAGTTTAAGAGGAAGCTCCTGCCAGTCCTTCAGTGCCAGAGTGTTAACCTTTGTGGTAACTCATAGCCCTTTGAGCTCTCTCTATCTTGTTGTTTAATCAACCTTCTTACTTTTGTTAATTTGGTGCTCTTACCCAGAACACTAGGTTACTCCTGCCTCCATTTTGGATTCCGTTCCAACCCAGTCAGCTGCAAACTTCTGCCATTCCTGGATCATCTTTAAACCTTGGCTGTTTGCTGGACTCTTCATTCCACCTATGTTCTGATCGAGCCTGTGCTGTCCTCTACCGAGCTCCTTGGCATTAATCACAACCATCTATCATGTCTACTTCTTGGATTTCTACTGGTAACCTCAAATACCAATCTCCAACCATCTTGGATCCCACTCACCTCTCCCTGGCTGATAACCCCGCAACCTCAAAGACCCGGTTAGCAGTTCAGACCTTGTTGGCTCCCAGGTCCATACCTTCCCAGAACGACATCTCCTATTACCATTCCTTTGATTGAAATAAAATCTTAAACCTTTATTGGTTTCTCTGAGAGCTTTACTGCATGTGGGTCAAACAATTACCTAAAACCATGACAGTGTGAAGAGAGGCTCTGAGGTTGATAGGACAAGAGAGCAAAAAAGCCAGAGGGAGGGAGAGAGGGTAAGAGTGACCATATTCGTTGAGAGCGAAAGAGAGAATGTATATACTTGTACATAGCTGAAAGAACAATAAAACCGCTCTCACTATGATTCTGATTAAACAGACAGCCATCAGACAAACTGCTCAGAATGAGGACCAAAGACAAACTGATTGTGTCACATAAAAAAAACTTTGTGTGTAAACCATCAGCTTACAAAAGTGTTTTGGCGAACTCTGGAATGTTATGACTCCCCTCTAAAGTAAACAGCTTCCAGCTCAAAGTACTTTCACAAAGGTGTCTCTTAAGGCAAAGTTATTTTCTGAAAAACAGAACCGAGAAATATGTTGCACACATGTTTTTTTCACAATAAAAACAATATGAAAACAATATTTTTCATGTTCACACATGCTATAACCAAATTAAAGAAACTTGATTAATGATTTGTTTTGTCTTTCTTGTATGTATACCAAATCTCTGGAGACTGCTGGTTGCTTGTGGAAACTCGAGGCTGAGGTCTGTTAGCTGTTGGTGAATACCAATAGTTTAGCCCAGTGGCTGACAGTAGGATCTGGTGGCTAAGCCAGTAGCGTGGCCTGGTGGCTGGTGGTGGAGCCGACAGCAGTGTCCGGTGGCCGGTGGTGGAGCTGACAGCAGTGTCCGG
>NC_056510.1:46645343-46659765 GCF_014905685.2 Nematolebias whitei | reverse complement strand
ACAGCAGCGTCCGGTGGCCGGTGGTGGAGCCGACAGCAGCGTCCGGTGGCCGGTGGTGGAGCTGACAGCAGCGCCCGGTTGCTTTCTTAAAAACATAGAAGAATAAACGCTAGTAAGACTGTAGCTGACTGAGTCAAAGACAGTGAATGTGTGAAAAACACCAGACATTATTCAAGTCAAAAGTAACTTATAGAACAGTTTATGGTGAGTCCCGAAGACAACCCAAGTCAGAGGTCATAGTCGAGGGGGTGCATCTTCATCCTACACTCATACGCAACATACATCACATTGCTTAATATTCTCTAGCATATACTTTATTTCTTTACATTGTGCTTTTCTGCGTGTCTTAAAAATGTCTGAATTCTATGTCAGACAGAGGGCTATGCATTAGCTAATAATTGAATTGTCTCCCCAACAATTAATTCTTCTTGGTTCATCATCTAAAATGTGCCCTGGAACCTGTAGTACTTCAGGGAGAAAATTACCAGAGTGATTTATGAATTGATCAATCTGTCAGTAAAAAAAGCCAATAATTACGTCAAAAGGCTTGATATGAGACACTGCTGACTGATGGATAACTTTGTAAATATCTCTAAACTGATTTATGGGGATATGTTTACAGAACGCTTTAGAGTCAAGTTTCACCTTTTCAGCCAGAGGGTGATATAGATAGACCACAAGGTACAGCACATATGTGCAAAAGAAAAACATTAGAACACCTACATAGAAATATAGTTTGCAGTTTATGTTACATTTTGTCATAGGTATACATTTTGTATGTACACTGTATATATATATATATATGTTTAATTTCAAAATGATCCACCTTCAAGTATACAGTAACAAAATTCATAAACATTTCTGACTCAAGTCTTTACTTTTTTTTCTTTACAAAGAGAGACTCGATAAAGTTTAGCATTTTAAGTCACTGTTTGCTTCTGGTGATGTTAATAAAACAATAAATCTGCTTTATTTGTATTAGCATATTATATTTCAGTTGTTGAAAGATTAACTATCTGGACTTGGCAAATTCTTGGAGGGCATCACTTGCGGTTGCAATAAAGTTTATATTACCACGTTCTGTTCTGTTGCATTTTAATACGCTGCTGTTGAGGCCGTTCACAGGGTCAGCGCAACCTTTCCTGACAGTGAGTCACTCCTCAGTTTCAGGGGAAGACAAATTACACCAGTGAGGGCTTTCACATTAAAGGCCAGTGGAAATTGCAATGCAGGCTGGAGGAGAAAACCCTAGCATGCTAATGGGCAGCCATCACACATTCTGGATATCGTCACATCATGGAAATTTCTCACTGTACACATTAACCTCTCACCAGGATAACTCTGTCTGTCAGAATGTGCTCCGGCATAAAGTGCAACATACATCAGCAGGTAGGTGTTTCATATTTGGATCTGCTTGACAACGTTTATGGCTTTCGTTTAATTTATTCTTTTCATCATTCACAATCTTTGGGTCCTGTTTTAGGGGAATTTTGGGGTAAATTTGTTTCCGTTGCTTTTATAACACTCGTTTGTTAGTTTTCCTTATTGCATTTTGAAACTCCCTTTTCTATTAATTCATGATTGTTGCTTGCTGCCCTTGTTTCTCTCTTGGTCCAAGTTAACCAATTTCTTCTAGTTCAATTTATTATTGTTGTTGTTGTTGTCGTTTATTTTTCTTTTTTTCTTTCAACTGCTCCCTTCTTCACGGGTCGCCATAGTGAACTAACTCGCATGAAGATTTGGCCATTGTTTTTACTCTGGATGTCCTTCCTGACACAACCACAGACCACTGAGCTACCAGCCCCTCTGTGTGGAGCAGACAGCTGCCATCTAGGGCACCTGGGGAGTAGATGGTGGGGTTTAAAGGCCTTGCTCAAGGGCCCAAAGTGAGGCAAATGAGGGTGGAGGCAGGTGTGGGTGCTTCACCTTTCCCACCCACATTTTTATATTGTCGGTCCAATTGGTCGAACTGGTGAACTTCCGGTTACAGGCACACCTTCTAAAACTCCTGCGCCATCACTCTATAATAATAATAATAATAATTATTATTATTATTATCTTTGCCAGATCATCATCCTATCCACCTTACTCCTAGTCCCTATGGTGACCTGCATTAATTATGGGCGCGACTTCCAGCATGGACCAGAACCGGCGTTTGTTTATGTGCGAACAGTACGAGCTAATGTAGTTTTTTCCAAGCAAGGATTTAATTTAAACATGTAGGAACACCAGCTGTCAGAGCTCAAAAGAACAATATAATCATACCGCTGCCTGCTGACGACAAGGGATGGAGGACGACCTGAAGAAGTGGCTGCAGATTACATCTACAAGCATATTTAGCTACTTCATTAGCTATGTTTACATGCGCAAAATTCTTTGACCGGATCGAAATGTTTTCAGATTAAATTATTTGAATGTATCGTTTACATGGGCACAATCCGTTCACGACGAGCGCTTACATGCAGCGGGCTTTTCTTCTGTTTAGAAGTACTGACATGCGCAGAGTGGTAAACTCTCCTTTAAAAAAACACAGAAGAAGTTCTACTTCCAGTTTACTTTCAGGATGAATGCCAAAATGGACCTGCGACAGGTTTTAATGATGGTGGAGACACTCCCTGATTGAGCTACAGGTAATAAAAATAATTTTGAGTTCTTTCAAAGTTTCTAGTAGAAATGTTGTGTTGCTCACAGACCAACTTTGCTTTCACTACATGCTAATATTATTAGCATTAGCCAGGCGGAAATAGGTGAAGTAGACATAAGTCGCACATGCGTAGTCAGGTCAGTTTCCACGATCGGAAAAAAAAAAGAACAGATTAAATGTTTACATGCACACCATTCAGATTACGTATCGGCATAACTCACCCGTCTCATTCTGATTACAAATTCTTTCAGATCGAGCTGAATCAACAAAGAGTAATCCGAATGGGACGTTTACATGACACATTTTTATTCTGAATGGCTCTTTAATCTGACTACTCATATCCATGTTAACATATCTATTGACTCAGTTCTTCTGATGGTGAAGTGATGAACAACCTGAAAAGCTCTGAGTATTAGTATCTACACAGTAATAAGGTTGGTGGCGTCTTGTTAAGAGGTGGGACACAGCCTTAAAGTCCTCCATCACCGAGCTTGGCTTAATTACAGAGAAAATCATAAAACTGAAAATGAACAAATACTATAATGCTGTGACCTACATATGCTTGAAATCATACCTGATATTCTTGTTACACTGTTTTCAATCCTTCTGAGAATCCGGCATCTCTTCTCCGGTGTTTTATTGTAGTCCAGACACAACATAGGATGCAGGTTTTCCTTCGCTGGCAGTTTGCAAACAAAATGAAATGAGCTCATATACACTTCGTGTCAGAGTCCTCAGTTTTCAGACCCATATGCAGGCTGGCATAGAGCTTGGGTAAATTTAAATAAAATAATTTAATTAAATAACAAAACAAAAAAGCTGACATGTCAGCAAAAAACTTACAAAGCCTACAGCGAATTAACAGTTTAACGTGTTGACTGGCGAGCAGGAACAGGACGGGATGGAACATCAGTATAAAGTAAACGAGGCAGGTTATCGAACGGACGGAAACAGACAGAGGAGAACCTGAACGTCTATGGAACAAAGAGCAATGATCGGACACAGAGTGGTGAGGAAGAGAGGTTTTAGTAGGGCAGAGGAAGAGTGGGAAAAGAGTGCACCTGGGCAGGTAGCTGATTAGGGACAGGTGTCAATGATTAGGTAGAGGCTGAAGAGGAAGGCTAAGGAGTGAGTGGAAACTGACAGAAAACACAGAGTCAAATAAATAAGGAACAGAAAAACGACAAAAAGCAGAATAAAACAAATGCAATAAACAGAAAAGGAAAAGACATAGAAATACAAAGAAGACAGACAAGGGACAGATTGCATCACTTTAGCCCCTTTTCCATAGCTCCTCTTCAGCATGGATCGACTTGGCTCGGTATGGTTCCAAGGCTTTTTCCACTACCAATTTTTCATGGAACCGGACTCTTTTTAGTCCCTTCTTCTCTGGGGTACCAAGCGAGCCGAGCCGGCACCAAAACGTGATGTCAGATCTCAATCTACCCAGTGGAGTTACCACCTGAGTTATGGCTAAACCCCACTGCAGCTAATACCCCTTAGAGGAGACTAAGGGGTATTACAAACCAAATCTATTCACTTGAGTATTGCCAGAGTGACCTTAGGTTAGTTCCATTTAAGGCTGTGCTGAAGGTGACTCACCCAGATTTGTTAACGACCTCTGACGAATTCTTTGATTAATGGCAAGTGAAATCTCTCTTCCAGAGCCCTGGAAGAAGGCACCCTTTGCCCAAGGAGCAGTCCTAATTCTGAAAAATCTGGTCTGGCAATCAACCCGACTGAACAAAAACAAGTACTCTTGTCTTGAATAAAAGGAGTTCTTTTGGGTTGTCCAAATCTTTCTCAGTGGCTCCTAGGAGCAGGTTCAATATTGTTCAAAGAGACCATTGTTTCATCAGTATCCATGATGACATCCTTAACCTAATCAACACAGTCCATGGTGTTCTGTATGTGGTGTTCTGAGCTTCCAACTATCCATCCATCCATCCATTTTCTTTACCCGTTTGTTCCATTTTGGGTCACGGGGGTCGCTGGTGCCCATGTCCAGCAATCACTGTGCGAGGGGCGGGGTACACCCTGAACGGGTCGCAAGTCCATCACAGGGCCACATAGAGACAAACAAGACAAACAACCATTCACTCTCTCACTCACACCTAGGGACAATTTAGAGTTACCAATCAGCCTAACATGCATGTTTTTGGTCTGTGGGAGGAAACCGGAGTACCCGGAGAAAACCCACGCATGCACGGAGAGAACATGCAAACTCCACCCAGAAAGGCCCCTGGACCGGGGTTTGAACCAGGGACCTGCTCGCTGAGAGGCAGCAGCTCTACCAGTTGTGCCACCGTGCTGCCCAGCTTCCAACTAAAGGGATGGATTTATAAGACTGAGCTGAATACAACACCTCAGACTGAGGAAGTCTTTTGGATGAAAGACGTAACTTTTCTACACTTTTTTGGTTGTTGTTTTGCTTTTTTTTTTTTTTTTTGTTTTTTGTTTTTTTGAATGTCCATAGGACCAGATTTAACTTTTTTGGATTTCTCTGCCTGGATTATTGAGCATGCATCAGGATTGTCATAGCTGGTGTTTTAAAGGTCGAACCCAAGGTTACAAGCAGGACACTGAATACTCCAAATGTCAAAAATCAATATCATTTATTAAATAAATATGCTGACGTGGCAGAAAAACTCACATTTACAGGTGATCCTGGGAAACACAGGGAGCAAGGTTGGCATGAAGAGACAATGACCGGCTGACAAGGAGTGAGGAACACAGGCATAAATACACACATTAATGAGGACAATGACAATCAGCTGGGAACGATGACAGGTGGGACCAGGAAGAACACATTAAGAGGAGACGGGAAAACAGGACTGACACAACAGAAGAGGGGGCCAGACACCAGATAAACACAAACCCTACAAGGATATTCCTTGCTGGTTCTTGTTTTGTGCTTTATTATTTTTAGGTGTTTTGAATTACATGAATCGCTGCTGCGAGGTTCTACACTGGTGTGATAAGCTAAGCTAACCAATTCTTTTCAGATCGACTCTGATTGAACTCACATTAAGCTGAGATGAGGCGAGTGGTTTTAAACTGTGTTTTATTTATTAATTATTTAATAATAATAATAATAACAACCTTTTTTAACCAGGTTTGTCCCATTGAAATCAAAAGATCTATTTTACAAGAGAGACCTGGTCAAGACTGACAGCTTACAGAGAGAGGGGGGAAAAAACGCTCAGTAAAATACACAGTTACAACACATAGTCACAATAAACATAGACTTAAATAAACAAAAGACTTAATTAAAACAATTACACTTCTGCAACTTGAACATAATGTGATCTATTGTGGTATTAAATACATTCAGAGATACTAGTGTTCCAAGTTTAAGGTTTGATTGCAAACTGTTCCATGAGGTTGGAGCAGAAAAGCTTAAGGCTTTCTTCCCCCTTTCTGTTCTGACACGAGGAACACTAAAATTTAAAAAGTCTTGAGACTGGAGGCTATACTGTATGTCGTGTTGTTTAACGTTAACAAAGATGAAAGATAAGGTGCTGTCAACTTAAGAATAGATTTGTAAATCAAACTGATGTACATGCAGAGATGGCCATTTTACCTTATACATACATACATACAGTACATACATATAAGTGTGTGTGGTTGTTGGTGGTGTATGGCGGCGGTCGGGGGCGTGGCCAGGGGCGTGGCTTTGCTTTGATGGGGTGCTGGATGGTCAGCCTGATATGACATTCACGGTGGGGGGTGCTGTGTGTAGGGGGGAGTGCATAGGTGGCATGCCGGAGCTTCTCTGGGCCTGTGATGTGGGGCTCTTGGGGTGCCTGGTCCATGGTGCGCTGGGCCAGCCTTCCTCTGCTACTGCTCCATGTTGCTCTGACCCCCGGCCTGGGGCTGGCTAAAGCCCCCAGTATACTGCCGCATACATCCATACGCAGAGGTACGCACGTATGTACGCAGAGGTATGTGCGTACCCCCCAGCGTACCCTCCGTGCAAAGCTCAAATTTTTACGACCGCATACGCGTATGCGGTGTCACGCAATAAACTGCCCAGCGACGGACCGTTTTGTATGCGACACCAATGTATTAAATTCCCCTTCTTCATCTCTGATCTGGCATTTTCTTTTGTTTTTTTGCCAAGAGGCAGTGATCTCTTCCTCCTCCGTTGATGCCATGACTGAAATAGTGAGAAATGAAGGAATTTGTCATGAGCGAATTAAACTCAGGTCCAGCGTGGCTGCGGGAGGGTCTGGAGATTTCCTGGTGGGCTGGTCTGATGTGTGGGCTGTAGAGCCAGCTCTCTCTGTTTTTTTTTTCTTAGATCTTTTTATTAACAACATATAAACACAGAACACCGCTGCGGCGGAGGCTGCCAGCGCTTGCTTTTTTTTTCTTTTTTCTGACCTGTCAATCAATCCAGTAGGCGTGTCAGCATATGACCAATCAGCGACCTCAATTTGTCCCGAAGGTAAACGCCCCTTGTGTGTGAAGCTGCTCTGCAGCTGCTCAGGGTTTACACTGGAGTAGCATGTCTGAACCCTCTGCGTACAGTACACACGTACGTACGCGTGAACGGACGTACGAGGCAGTATACTGGAGGCTTTACAGTCACTGTCGGGTGGGTGGGGCACATGGATGGCCCGACAGAGCCTCTGTCTGTGTGCCTGTTTATGTCTCGGGTTGGGTTTTAGGTGGTCCCCTCTCTTGGATCAATTTGGGCCCCCCATTTTATGTGGGGTCTACTTCCCCTTGTTGCGCTCCACTCCAGCCCCCCTGCCGCCGGTGCATTGGCAGCTCTCAGCATCTGGGGCTGGGCAGTGGGGTGTGTGTGGACCCACACTGGTGGCTGCCTGCCAGGCCTGGGTGCCCTGGCTATTTCAGGCCTCTGTTGGGGTGTGGTACGACCTCAGGACTCGGGGCTCGGTGTCCATGGCCAGATTTACTCTGAATAGGCGGGTTGCCGGCAGGGTCTGTGAACTCGTCACTGCAACCTCCTGGGGTTTCTGCATTGTGGTTGCTGGGGATCGCCCGGGGATTCCCTTTGCTTCTCTCTCTGGGGGGGTGCGGGTGTCCCTGTTGGGGGACTCCCAGAGCTCCAGGCTTGTGGGCCACTGTGTGTCTGTGGTTCCGGTCTTCCCTGTGTTACCATTTGCCCCTTTTCCATTAGTACCTGTTGTAGTGGACTAGGCCCATGTCAAAAACTAAGTCTAAGGTCAAAAATCTTGACCTTAAGAACCTTGTGGGACAGGAACTGTCATTTCATTGATTTGAATCCAGAAATGCAGGTTCACCCATCCTGAGACTTTCTCTCTTGAAGATTCATGTGAAAGAACACTCTCTTTTTTATTATCATTACTATTTTACAAATGTTGATAATCAAAATGTCTTAGTTCAAACCATTTTAGATGTTGCAGTGAACTAATCAATTTTATTAACTGTGTAATGATTTTTATTCTCATGCAAAGTTAGAACTCATGTCAAAGCTGTTACAGAGTAATTATGCTTTTCTGATTTCTGCTTTTGAATGAGCAAGTGTACGTTGGTCCAAGGTTGGAGTCAAACGCAAAACAAGTTGTTAGAACGAACTGTCATGTTTTTAGAATCCTCTCAGACATAAATATAGAGGTTTTGGCACCTGTTTCTGAAACGCGCCAAAACAAAACTCTCTCTGTCTGTGAGAACATTTCTGATCTGTTTCATAACAATTCTTGCTGTCTTCTAACCTCTTACGTCACAAAACACACCCCGTCTGGTTGTTTCTGACCAATGGGAATACTCCCAAAAGTGAACCGGGAAACAGCTCTTTAAAATGTCGGTACTTCCTGGTCTGCTTAGTTCTGTAAACAGTTCTGTTCTGTTGAAGCTCTGGAGAAGTTCTGTTGAGTTCTGCTGGTTGGAGAAGTTCTGCGGCGCGGACAGTGCTGATATGTCCTAGCGCTGGACAGTTCTGTGAGAGACGGGATGATCCTGACATGACAACAGAGCTCTTCCGAGTTCCATGGGATTATAACATTTTCACTCGCCACTACTTCTGACGATTCACAGCATCCTAAGGAGACGCTGGACAGGTAGCGTTAACGGAGCTCCATATCTGCTGATTAACCTCAGAAAGGTAATGAGTCAAGTTTCCTACCAAGCGTACCGGGGAGAGCTGGGTTCTGATGGAGAGTGTCAATTCTGGTGAACACTTCCCCTCCCATACCATCTTTACTCCCTCTAAACTTCTTTCTCATCTTTAAACTTTTCTATCAAGTAGATATACTTCCAGATATTTAGAAATGTCTGTGTAAAATGCTCATCCACATTCGTGTGGGTAAAAGATCATAATTGTACAGTTTCATAAATGTCTGTGGTGAAGCAACGGAAAAATCATGGCCGTATGATTTTTCCTGATTGATTGCTTATGTTGTTATTTTCATAATTTGCCAAATTAATGTAAATGTTTGATGTTAAACTTTGATTCTGTAAATAAATGACCGCATTCATTTTGATGGGTCAAATATAAATGACGTCTCACGTTTGCATTTCATTAAATTCAATGCACATTTTATTCAGTTCAGAAAAATGAGGAATCCGCGTTAATTGATGAATATATCTGAGCATCTGTTCATCTACACTGTCGTACCGGTACCGGCTCTACTCTACTCGGTACGGTACAGGTTGTGTTTCCATTATGCTTTCAGTACCGGTTCCAGTGGGCGGGGTTCAAATTGACGTCACCACCTCTCACCAGCTGGTGGCGCTGAGACGAAGAAACTGTTTTCAGTACAGGTTGAGAATTTATGTTATTTTGAAGTTGTGTGTATGTATGTATGCATGTATGTGTGTATGTACATGTGTATAAATATATACATATTTGTAGATGAACATATCCTGAGATATTCACCTGATTAAAATGGATTCTTTCATTTTTCTGGACTGAATATAAACGTGCATTGAATTTAATAAAATGTAACGTGAGACGTTATTTATCTTTGACCCATCAAAATGAATGTGGTCATTTATTTACAGAATCAAAGTTTAACATCAAACATTTACATTAATTTGGCAAAATATGAAAATAACAACATAATTAATCAGCAAGCTGTACAATTATGATCAATTATCCACACGGCGGTGGATGAGCACTTTACACAGACATTTCTAAAATATCTGGAATGATTTCTACTTGATAGAAGAATTTAAAGATGGAAAATGAAGTTTAAAGGGAGTAAAAGATGGTGTATGAGGGAGAGTGTTGACCAGAAACGACACTCTCCATTCGAACCCAGCTTTCCTCGGTACGCTCGGTAGTGAACTTGACTCGTTACCTCTCTGAAGATGAATCAGCGGATACGGAGTTCCAGTTAACGCTACCTGTCCAGCGTCTCCATAGGATGGCTGTGACTCGTTCGAAGTAGTGACGATATTCCGTCTGACACAAGTTCACCTCAGCCAGTGGACCTCACATGAGTGGGGTTCGTCCGAGTTCCACTCAGAGGTGGAAGATGTTATAATCCCAATCTCGGAAGAGCCTTATCATGGCTGGACTTCTGTTCTCCCAAACGACTGGAGCTGCAAACTCTCCAGCCCGACTCCAACGGCAACTCACAGAAAACCTGAGAGAACTAGGAAGTACTGACATTTTAAAGGGCTCTATTTCCGGTTCATTTGGGAGTTTTCTTATTGGTCAATGTCGACCAGACAGGGGTGTGTTTTGTGACGTAAAAGGTTACTAGAAGTCAGAAAACAGCAAGAATGTTATGGAACAGATTGAAAATGTTTTTCAGACAGCCGAGAGAAATGTTTGGGCGAGTTTGGAGAAACAGGTGCCAACTTCTCTGTTTACGTCTGAGAGGATTTAAAAACAAGACAGTTGTTCCAACACTTGTCTGCTTCGACTCTGACCTTGGAGCAAACGTACACTGCTCATTCAAAGACAGGAAATCAGAAAATGCATAATTACTCTGTAACAGGCCTTAACATGAATTCTAACTTTGCATGAGGATTAAAAAATCATTGTTACTGTTTTCACAGTTAATAAAAATTGATTAGTTCACTGTAACATCTAAAATGTTTGAACTAAAACACTTTGATTATCAAACATTTGTAAAACAGTAATGATAATAGAAAAGAGAGTGTTCTTTCACTTGAATTTTCAAGAAAGAAAGTCTCAGGATGGGTGAACCTGTATTTCTGGATTCAAATCAATGGAATGACAGTTTCTGTCCCACAAGGTTCTTAAGGTCAAGGGTTTCGACATCAGGCCTAGTCCACTACATATATATATACACACACACAAATATATATGTACACACACACATATATATGTACCATACCATATATATTTATTAATAGAGCACTTAAAACAGCAACAAGGCCAACCAAAGTGCTGTACAAAAGAAAACAAACATTCACAGCAGACAGGAAAACATAAAATAAAAATACAGATACAAATAGCAGCAGAAGCTAATTAAAATGGCCAACAGTGTAGAGTACAGACCGGACCAAAACAAATCACACGTGGACCTGCAATAGAGAAAGCCCTGTCACCTCTGAGCTTACGACGGGTTTCTGGGACTGAGAGAAGCATCTGGTCTGCTGACCTCAGAGAGCGCGGTGGGACATATGGCTGCAGAAGATCAGTGAGATAGGATGGGGCGGAACTGTTCAGTGATTTAAAAACATACATGAGAATTTTGAATTGGATCCGAAGG
This sequence comes from Nematolebias whitei, assembly GCF_014905685.2. NCBI lineage: Eukaryota > Metazoa > Chordata > Actinopteri > Cyprinodontiformes > Rivulidae > Nematolebias > Nematolebias whitei. The sequence continues at coordinate 46,648,443 of NC_056510.1, read as the reverse complement.
TGAATGGGTAGCCAGTGCAGGGAGGCCAAAACTGGTGTGATGTGCTCTCTATAGCCTGTACCAGTTAAAAATCGGGCTGCAGCATTTTGGACCAGTTGTAGACGAGCAATGGAGGACTGACTGATTCCAAACAGAAGTGAAATGCAGTAATCAAGCCTAGATGTTATGAAGGCGTGGATCACTGTCTCAAGGTTCTTTTTGGAGAGTATAGGCTTCAGCTTAGACAGCCGTCTCAGCTGAAAAAAACAGGATTTGACCATCATGTTTACGTGACTGTTGAGTTTTAAGGACGGGTCCATTATCACCCCCAGATTAGTGACCTTTTGTTTCTCTAGCGGGGTTAGAGAGAAAACGTCAATGTCATGGTTCATGAGTGAGCCACTGGGATGGAACAGCATGACTTCAGACTTCTTCTCATTGAAGCTTAAGAAGTTTAAAGCCATCCAGTCCCGGATGTCAGCCAGGCAGTCAAGAAGAGGCTGAATAGAGCGTGTGCCTCTGTGCCTCAGGGGGAAGTAAATTTGGCAATCATCGGCGTAGAAATGAAAGGGTATGTTGTGTTTGCGGAAAATAGCACCTAGTGGCAGCAGGTATAAAGAAAAGAGAAGGGGACCGAGGATGGACCCCTGCGTTACCCCCCACTGGAGCGCTGTCGATGCCGAACTAAAATCTTTGATATTGACACAGAAGGTTCTGTCAGAGAGGTAGGACCCAAACCATTTAAGGGCTGACCCTGTGATGCCCACCCACTGCTCCAGTCTAGAAAAAGGATCTTGTGGTCGATGGTGTCAAAAGCAGATGTAAGGTCCAATAGGACAAGCAGCACAGAATCACCTGCGTCTGTGGATATGAAAATTTTATTAAAAACCTTGAGTAGAGCAGTTTCAGTGCTATGGAGAGATTTGAAGCCAGATTGGAATAACTCTAGGATAGCGTGATCCCCCAAAAACTGTTTCAACTGAGACTCCACAATTTTTTCCAGTAGTTTAGAGGTGAATGGGAGTCTGGAGACAGGCCAGAAGTTGGAAATGACTGAGGGGTCAAGGTTAGGTTTTTTCAGGAGGGGCTGGACAGCAGCATGTTTAAAAGTTTTTGGCACCACACCTGAGGATAAACTGCTATTCAGAATAGCGAGAATAAAAGGACCCAGGGTAGGAAAAACTTCCTTTAGTAGTCGAGGGGGGACCACATCAAAGGGGGAACCAGATGGCTTCATGCTGCACATTACCTGCTCCAGAGAAGACAGAGAGATGGGCTCAAAGGGGTCAAACACAGCCACACACTGAGATGGGATGGACAGATCATGAGCTGGTGGAGAAATGAGTGCCTGGGTGTTTGCCACTTTTTCTAAAAAGAAATGGAGGAAGTTTTCACACAGCTCAGTTGAGGCTTCCAGAGGTGAAGGCTCACTGAGGTGTAGAACTGAGTTCAGGGTGGAGAAAAGAACTCGGGGGTTGTGGGAGTTGGAGACAATTAAATCAGAGAAGAATTTACATTTGGCAGCTTTAACGGTTTTCTCATAGTGACGCCAACTCTCCCTTGACATTTGAAAAGAAACCTGCAGCCTGTCCTTCTTCCACCTTCGTTCAGCTCTGCGACACTGCTGCCTAACGGCTCGAGTGACGTCATTCAGCCAAGGCTCTGATTTAAGTTTTGTTTTTCTGGTTTTAAGGGGAGCAACACAGTCCAGAACATCTAAACAGGCAGAGTTGAACTGAGAGGTTAGCTCCTCAGTGGTAAGAGACACCGAGAGCTGTTCGATCCTCTCAGAGTTAAAACCTTCATTAAAACGAGCAGCAGTGAAACGGTTAACGGAACGCGTACGTGCAGGAACGCACGTCTTAGCAGTAGGACAAGGGGGGGTGAAGTCAAACAATACAGGCATGTGATCTGAAAAAACATTGTCACCGATTTTCAAATTGGAAACAGAGACATCGCATGTTAAAACGAGGTCCAGCATGTGACCGTGTTCTTGGATGGGACCGTTTACCTGCTGAGTTAAATTAAAAGAGTCCAATAAATCTAGAATGTCCTTCACTAAGGGCTTCTCCTGACAACACACATGCAAATTAAAATTCACCAATAAGCAAAAAGTGAGTGTATCTCTGTGTGATATCAGCCAAAAAGTCAGAGAATTCATTTATGAAGTCCTTGGATCGAGGGGGGCGGTAGACGAGAGCGCACAGAACCGGAGGAGAGTGTCCGAGTTCAAAGATGCTTAGCTCAAAGCTGGCGCGGGACACTGGGATGGACAACTGTTTACAAGCCAAGTTTGCTTTAAAAACTGTTAATAATCCCCCCCCCCCCCCCCCCCCCGATGGCCGCGGGGCATTGAAACACAGACAGTCCGGGGGTAGTAATTCCACCCTGGACTCACCCTCAGAAATCCAAGATTCCGTGACAAACAGAAAATCCAACTCCTGATCTTTAAAAAAGTCATTGAGGATAAACGTCTTGTTGGAAACAGACCTTGCATTGATTAAACACATCCTGATAGGGTCCAACGCAGACACAGCTGTGGAAAGAGAAGCGCGTGCCAGCGGGCGCAGGTTATGAAGAACAGCTCCTCCAGGTCTGCTGGTGCGGCGCACAGGTAAACAACTCCAGATGTTTACATGGACTGAGAGCGCGGGCAGCTGGCCAGCAGCCGGGCCCCAGGAGCACCACGGGTCAGAGAGGAGATGATCAGATCCAGAGCGAGTCCTGATAGAATAATCCACACTTTGCCTCAGTTTCACCAAAATCCCTGCACGCTTCCCATGACGTCTGCGACGTTTCCTCCATGGAGAAAGGCCAGGATCACGCAGAAGGAACACAGGAATATCAGATAGGACCGGTGGGGGAGAGTGCTGGCCGCTGTTCAAAAACACCGCAGGAATTTCAGCAAATGTACGGAGCTCCAAAAGTGCCCGACGATCATACTGAAAATATGACTCGGCACACTGCACCAACCATTGTAAAAATAACAAAAATACAATACAAGCAGAGAGCGAGAGACGGGCAGCCCTACACAACGGCGCCATCTTTGAGGAAAAGATAACATATGTACACACATGTGTGTATATATATATGTGTGTATATATATATGTGTGTATATATA
>NC_056510.1:46638476-46644943 GCF_014905685.2 Nematolebias whitei | reverse complement strand
TATATATATGTATATAAATTAAAACTCTGATGAACCAGATTCTACAAGAACATTAGATTAAAATTTTTATAGGTTTTCATCATCATTTGATGTATTTGCATTCATTGTCTACTTTTAATGTTCATTTTAGATGTGAGGTTTTCTTTCTTGTTCACATATATACATTTTATTTTTAGCTTTGCTTTAAAGTTCTTGTTTTGTGATTTGTACATTTGTGGGTTAAAATAAAGTTGAACTGAAGGTCGTCTCTTTTCTTTAAACATGTTTGAGAGGAACGATGGTTTGAGAGAGGAGTAAAGGAGGCCATCTTTGTGAAAAGAAATCGTCCATCGTTAAACAGGGGCGGAGCCTCCGGGTTCAACTGTCCCCCTCTTACAATGCTGTGATTGCTAGTATCACTCAGCCCTCTGTGAACAGTAAACAGCCATCAGGTGCTAATGACCCATTGTTAGGCTGATGGTCCTTCTTGATCATGTGATCAGCTGGTTTTGGTTGTCAGCAGCAAACTGGTTGATCCACTCTAAGAAGGTGCTATTTAAGAGACTGAGCTGAAAACAGCACCTCAGACTGAGGAAGTCTCTCGGATGAGAGACGAAACGTTTCTATATTTTTTTGTTGATTTGCTTTGTTTTTTGTTTTTTTTTGAATGTCCAGAGGACCAGATTTAACTTATTTAGATTTTTCTACCTGGATTATTGAGCATGCATCAGGATATGTTTGAGGGAAATATTCCTGAGATCCAATAGTTTTGTGTCTTTTCATGATTTTCAGCTGAGTTAACAGTCATTAAAGTGAAAACAGGATTTCATGATGAAGCTGGCACCGTTTACTTATTTATTTTTTAATCTTCAACTCTAAAATATATATATATATATATATATATTTTTTTTTTTATGACCAGCTCTGCTGGTCTCACACGATCCTCTCCTCTGGAGCCAGGACGGGCAGGCTCATCTTCCCAGCTCCAGTTCAGCTGGTGACTCACAGAGGCCGTTCCAAGACTTCAGCTGTGCGTAATCATGAAGGCCGACCCGCGCAGACAGGCGGACAGAGACGGGTCTGCGACAAACGGTGGAAACGATTTAAAAAAACATTTTACGTGTAAAAAAAAATAATAATCATTTTTAAATCACTTCAGCATTTTTTTTAAACATTTTTTGTATAAAAACAAAATATTATTTTATTTAAAAATCGCTTCCAGCGTCCGTCCTAGACTGTCCAGTCCGCCTGACTGCCGGGTGGGATCGGGATTCAGCCTTCATGATTACACGTGGCTGGGGTCTGGCAGTGGCCATCTGCAAGTCCCCATCTCCAGCTTCGCAGTGACCAGCGGAGCTCTGAGCACACAAGGCTGGTATCCAGAACCCGAGCCTCCAAGTCGGCACATCGAAGGATCTTCCGCGGTGACCAGCTGAACTTGGAGCCGGGGAGATGACGCCCTGCCCGGCCTGGCGCTCCGAGGCCCTGGAGGGAGGATCGGGGTACACCAGCAGAGCTCCATCCAGCTTGTTCTGAATTATGTTGTCGGCCACCAAGCACAAAAAATGCCAGCACATCAGCATTAGACCAAGATGTTGTCAGTATTGTTTTTAAAATCTTTAAAATAAGTCCAGCCGCGGCTCCAGTCCGAGAAATTGCAAATGGCGGATTATTGTTTTGAAAAGTTTCTGAAGCATCCAGTGACTCCGCCCCCGACTCCGCCCCTGACCAATCAGTGACTGACAGTGTTCTGACGTCACGTTTTAGTACCTCTTCATTCCGGTTAGAACCACAGAGCCAAGGGTACTGAAAATAGTAACAGGTGCTAAGTACCGGTACTAATGGAAAAGCCTCAGAACCGGGCCAAGTAGGGTCCAGTCGGCCCGTACCGGTACTAATGGAAAAGGGGCATTAGAAAGGCTTTGAAGAGCAGGTGAGAAGTCAGTGCAGAGAGCTGCGTGGAAAAGATTTCAGCGTTAATGATCAGTTTCCTAAAGAAATACTCGATCGGAGGCGAGTTTTATTTCCAATCAGGAAAAATTTCATGTCTGAAGGCGCCAGGGCTACAGTGGCAGTAGATAAACTTTATGTTAACGGTCAGCTGTTCAGGGAACGGGACATCACTCCATGGCTTTATTAAAAGGAACAACAGCTTGGTTTAAAGCAGGGCTGTTCAATGTATGACCCGTGGGCCAGGTCAGGTCCACGGATGGGCCAGGTTCGCTCCAACGATGAGTTCTTTATTTATTTATTTTTTTCCTTTCTTTGTTTATGTATATATATGTATATGTATGTATGTGTGTGTGTGTGTATGTGTGTATATGTGTGTATGTATATGTATGTGTATATGTGTGTATGTGCGTATATATGTGTGTGTATGTATGTATATGTATGTATGTATGTGTGTATATGTGTGTGTATGTATATATGTATGTGTGTGTATGTATATGTATGTATGTATGTATATGTGTGTGTATGTATATATATATGTATGTGTGTGTATGTGTATGTGTGTGTATATGTGTATATGTGTGTGTATATATGTATATATATGTATATATATGTATATGTGTGTGTATGTATATATGTATATATATATGTATGTATGTGTATATATATATATATATATATATATGTATATATGTATGTATGTATATGTATATATGTATATATATCTATATATATAAATTGGACTAACTATGAAAGGAAAGTAAGGAACTATTTAAAGTTTGGCTTTTGGTGACGGTGGCCCTGCAGCTGGGGTTTAGTGGTGATGATTTAAATGGTAATAATGGAAGTAAATTAACTGGCATTTGTAAATAAAATGTAAAGCACAGCTCGGGTGTCTGCACTGATGAAGGTGAACGGTGTCACAGCTGTTTTGTTTGTTTGTTTGTTTTTTCCACTTTTCTTTTTTTTTTTTGTGTCTGTTAACGCATCTCTGCGTCATTCTTTTTTTTATTTTTCTCATTGCTTCACCACCCAACAATCATTTACACACAAGCCCACAAGTACACACGCACACACACACCTCATAAGAGAACACACACACGGACACCTCATATGAGAACTCTATATCTTTCCACCTCAACAACATCCAGCATATACTCAACCTTCTGGTATCTTTCCACTTCCAACATCACTGTTTGTGAAGATCTAAACAGGCTAGCTCAAGCATTAACTCAGATTTTATTTAGATCTATTTGTATCCATGGTGACATGCACTGGTCAACTTTAACTACGCACGTACAAATATGGGAACAGTAAGGTTTGTAACTTGGAATGTTAATGGAACCAGTACTCAACAAAAAAGATTAGGAATCTTTAACCAGCTTAAAAGATTACAGGCAGATGTTGTCTTGTTACAAGAGATTCATAAATCTACGACAACTGCAGATGATCTTAAATCAACTGATTTTCCTAATGTGTTTTGTGCCTGCTATAACTCAAGACAAAGAGGAGTGGCAATATTAATACACAAAAATGTTAACTTTAAAATACTAGACACAGTCACAGATCCAGAGGGTAGATATTTAATAATAAAACTTTATATAAATAACTATAAGTTGTGTATTGTCAGTATATATGCCCCAAATGTTGATGACACCTCTTTTTTTCATGATTTTTTTCTCAGCACTTTCTGATCACTTGGATTGCTCACTTATACTTGGAGGTGACCTCAACTTTGGTCTAAAGGAAGAATTAGACAGATGTAGTAGAGCACGAACTCAGTGTAGTTGGCAGTCCATAAATATAGTTAAACAGTACATGAGTGATTATGGACTTTGTGATGCATGGCGATCTCTTCACCTGAATCGTAGAGAGTATACTTTCTTCTCTTCTGTCCATCACTCTTACTCTCGTCTGGATTATTTTTTAGTCAGCAGCTCGTTGTTGACGGACATCTCAGACACTGAGATTCACCCTATAGCTGTCAGTGATCATGCTCCTGTCTGTTTAAATCTAGCAAACAGAAAAGAAATCCCTAAAAGTATAAACTGGAGATTTAATACATCACTGCTTCACGCAGATTATTTAATTTAATAGATTATTCTTACAGTAAAAATATTGAAACTGCAATATTCTCTCTAGATGCAGAAAAAGCCTTCGATAGAGTTAACTGGAAATTTTTATTTGCAGCCTTACATAAATTTGGTTTTGGAAATTATTTCATAAACTGGTTAAAAATATTATACAGTTCTCCATCAGCATGCATTAGGACAAACAATCAAATATCTGCTAGTTTTGCTCTGCAAAGGGGCACCAGGCAGGGATGTCCACTCTCCCCCTCACTGTTTGCTATTTTCATCGAACCGCTAGCCGCAACAATCAGGCAAACTACAGATATTAAAGGATTAAAATGCAAGAACATAGAGCACAAAATCAGTCTATATGCTGATGATGTGCTGCTCTTCCTCTGGCATTCACAAACCTCCATCTCTCAGGTTATTGGACTGATAAACTCCTTCTCAAAAGTTTCAGATTACTCTATAAACTGGCTAAAATCCACAGTTCTACCAATTAATTGCTCTTTCAACAATTCACTTACTACACAACTGCAATCGGGGAATATTACATATTTGGGTATCAAAGTTTTGCCTAAATTAGCAGATTTAACAAAACTAAACCACACCCCACTTTTAAAGAAAATTGAGGATGATCTTGCTAGATGGAAATCTTTACCCATATCTCTCATGGGAAGGATCGCATCAATAAAAATGATGGTTTTGCCTAGAATAAATTATTTGTTCTCAATGATCCCAAATAAACCATCATCTGACTGGTTTAGATCCCTGGACTCCTCTATTTCTAAATTTCTGTGGAAAGATAAACGCCCTCGTATTAGATTAAAAACACTACAGAAATCCAAAGATAAAGGAGGACTAGAATTACCCAACTTTTATTATTATTTTCTAGTCAACAGGCTAGAATACATCTCAAAATGGAAAAAACACACACCCCTTGATGAACCCTGGCTAGACGTAGAACAGACACTTTGTAATAATATAATGATCTCGGACCTTCCATTCATTAGCTCAAACATAAAACGACAGGAATGCTTTAAAAGCATCAATATCAGCTCCTCTCTGACAGCTTGGTGGGAGTTTCTTAAAATGACAGAGTCTTCACTAATCCCTTGTAAACGTACACCCATCTGGAACAACCCTGACATCCTACAACAGAATAAGATGATAAACTTCCCAGGTTGGAGGTGTAAAGGAATTGAATATTTGGAACATATATATGAAGAAGTGGACTACATCCCATTTAACAGATTAATTACACAATATGGGATTGATAAGAATAAATTTTTAGAATATCAACAAATTAAATCTATAACCAAAAATAAATTTAACCTTAATAACACTAGGATTGAAATGTCTACAAGTGTATTAGAATTCCTTAATCTTAACCCTCCCAAATTACTATCTAAGGTTTATCAGAAACTCAGTAAAATAGATGAATCTATATCTCTTCCCATTGTAAAATGGGAGACAGACTTGTCAGTTAATTTTGACCAAAACTTTTGGTCGCAGATCTGTCTGAGAACTTTTAAGATGACTAAAAACTCGAATTTAGTACTAATACAATACAAAATCCTTCATAGAGTACACTATACAGGTCAACAGATGTTCAAGATGGGTTTCGCATCATCTAATATTTGCTCACAGTGTACAGACAATATTCCGGACAATTACATCCACGCATTTTGGTTCTGTCCACCTGTTCAGAGGTTTTGGTGCCGGATATGTGAAGACTTATCAAAGTGTCTGAGATGTAATATTCCACTCTCTCCGTCAGTTTGCTTATTGGGCCACTTAGATGATGTCACCTTGGAGACAAAATCAATTCATATTATTCTCACTGCCCTATGTATAGCAAAAAAAACTATACTCATGAATTGGAAAAATAAAAATATACTTAGTATTAAACAGTATAAAGACCTTCTGTTAGATTACATCAGTATTGAGACAGCCTGTACCCCCACATCGGACTATTCTCTCTGGACTTCTTTAATTGGCTCCAACACGTAGTGGAGGTGGGTGGTCCCCTTTGATTCTGTCCCGTGGGGCATGGTGGTCGGTGTGGGTGGGGTGTCGGGGCTGGGGACGTGGGGGGGGGTCATGGGCCTGGAGCGGTGGCGCCCGACTGGGGAGGTGGCTCTGGTGGTTCTGGGTGATGGCCTGTGCTGGCTGCATGCGGGCTTCTGGGCGGTCTGTACCGGCGGACATGGGTTACTGGCCTGGTGACCTGGCTGTCCCTGGGTGGGTCTGGGGTGGACGCGGGCGTGGGTTCTGGGGTGGTATCGCTCCTGGGCAGGGTTCCCGGCTTGGTCCGGGGATCTCGGGCCTTGACAGGTATGTTGCCGGGGTCTTGGGCCGGCGGGTGCACCGGCGCCCGGCCCTGGCCTTGGGGCCTTCGGTGCGTTGGTGGGCTTTGGGGCCTGTGCCGTGGGGGGGTGGGACTGTTGATGGGGGGGGGGGGGG
>NC_056510.1:46631045-46638376 GCF_014905685.2 Nematolebias whitei | reverse complement strand
TGTGGGACCGGGGGAGTCTGGGCTCGCTGGGTGTGTGCCCTCACTTGCATGGGGCGCTCTCGCTGTGGGTGTTGTTATGGGTGGACTGGTCTTTTGCTTTTTTGGGGGGTGGGGGGGCGCTCTTGGTCGCTGTGGTGCTCTATCTCTGACTGTTTGGGCACTCCTGGATGATTGTCCCAGTTGGGGTTTGGTGGCCTCTCTGGTTGGGGGGCTGGGTGTTGGGCTGGGAATTGGGTTGGGGCGTCTGGACGGTTTCGGGATGGGTCTGGGTTGCTGGCCCTTGTTCTGGTTGGTCCTCGGGGGCTATGTGCCAGTCCGTGGCCTAGATCCCTGGTGGTGCGGCTGCCACCTCCTCCTAGGTATCTCTGTTAGAGCCTCTGTCCCCTGGTGGATCTCGGAGAGTGGGGGTGCCTATTGGGGTCAGTGGGGGAGCTGGTCCCCTGGGGGGGCATTGCCACCTCAGTTCACCTCCCCATCCTGACGTCCTCCTCCGCCCACTCCACCACACCACCACTCAAACAGGGTTTTGGGGTTCAGGTGCACTACTGAGCTATGGGGAGAATCATCCATCTCCGTGGCTGGTGGGGTCCTGGGCCCTAATTTTAATATACAACCTAGACACTAACTTATAACACTCTCATGACACATGCATATATAGGATCTGGAGTGGGCACATGATCGCACTTAGGTGGTGGGATGTACTACCATTTCCACCTCCCCGGACCTGTGCCCACTCTCATATGTAGCATGTAGACATTTAGGGTTCTGGGCGGAGATGAGGGGTGAACGGGCGCCGCCTGCTCTCTGGGCAAGAGGTGGGTCTGTGCCGGTCGCCACCTCATCCCCCCATTTTAAACGCACTGTATAACAACATGCATCAACACCATATTCGAGTGGGAGGAGGAGGAAGTGGGTCTGTTCATAATTTATTTATGCATATATAGATTTATTTATTTATTTTTTTTTTTCCCCTTTCACAAACACCTTCTTTCTCCGTGTGACACTAGGGGTCAGGGATGGAGGGGGGGGCGCATTGTTGGGGTCTGGGCTGTGGGTGGGCTTTGGGCCTTGGGGGCGGTCAGTGATGGGGCCGGTGCTTCGGTTCCTCCTGGGCTGTTCCGATTCTTTTAATATAGGTTCCTGGTTGCGATGGCCGGCACTTTGACCGGGGTGGCTGCCGGCTTTCGGCGGGGGGTTGGCTATGGTAGTGTACGTGTGGTCATCGTGGTGTAGGGCGGCGGTTGGGGGCGTGGCTTCGCCTCATCGGGGCACTGGCTGGTCTTCCTGTGTGGCATCTGCGGTGGGGGTGCTGTGTGTGTGGGGGGTGCATGGGTGGCGTGCTGGGGAGTCTCCGGGCCTATGGTGCGGAGCTCTTGATGTGAGAGCTGGCCCTCCTCAGCTGCGGCTCCCTGCTGCTCTGCCCCTTGGGCTGGGGCCGGCCTGTGGTCTTTGTCAGGTAGATGGTGCATGCGGTCGGCCCGACAGAGATTCTGTCGGGCTATCTGTGTGTGCCTGTTGGTTGCTCAGGTTGGGTTTTTGGTGGTCCCCCCTCTCTTGGATCAATTTGGGCCCCATGTTTGGTGTGGGGCCCACTCCCCCCGGTCGTGCCCCCCTTTGGCGGGGGAACCCCTTGCCGCCGGTGCATTGATGGCTCTCGGCGTCTGGGCTGGGTGGTGGGGTGTACGTCGGTCCGCCCTGGTGGCTGCCTGGCGGGGCCTGGGTGCCCTGGCTCTGTCGGGGCTCTGCTGGGGGGTGGTATGGCCTCGGGGCTTAGGGCTCGGTGTCCATGGCTGGATCTACCTGGGGGGGGCATGGGTCGCCGGCCGGACCTGTGGGCTCGTCGCTGCAGCTTCCTGGAGGCTCTGCATTGTGGTGGCTGGGGTCACCCGGTTCTTTCCTCTGCTCCTCTCTGGGAGGGTGCGGTTCTCCCTGTTGGGAGACTCTTGGGGCTCCGGGCCTGTGGGCCGCTGTGTGTCTGTGGCTCCAGTCCTCCCTATGTTGCCATTGTGTCCTGGGGGGGCGGGTCTGTGGGCCCCCGCGTCCACTATTGGGCATTCTTTTGGAGAAATCTGGTGGTGGCGGGCGTGCTCGCGCGGGTGTTTGGATTCAGGTGCTTTGACAGATGCACGCTAGGTTGGGTAGTGGTGGAAGCTAGATGATTCCTTGTGCGATGTCGAATGTTTCATGGTGATATTGTGGGTGGCATTGTGCTGTGCATGTTGTTTTGTCGTGGTGGTCTCTCGTCTTATCTATTTCTCTTTTATTATTTATTTATTCTTCTTTCTTCTCTTTCTTTAAAAAAATAAATAAATTAAAAATATATATATATATAAAAAAAAATTTGAGCGATGATAATAAGTTCATTGAAACACTTCACAATGTTTCTACACTTAAACTGAGCTCAAAAAAAAAAAAAGGCTTTGAAGCACCGTCTCATATTTTCTAACACATCAGTCCACATAAGTCCACACTTAGCCACGCCCTCTCATACACTGATAGGCTGAGCTCCCCTTCTGCAAAAGGAGGAGTCATAGGACTCCATAAATTAGTAATGACAAGGGACTTCGAGGCTCTTCCGGGTCTGTGAACGCGTCACAGTCCGGAGAGTCCAGCGTCGTAAAGCTGTAACCTTTTCCTGCCTTTTTTAATATAATTGATAAAACTTAATTGATGTCTCATTGATTTATTGATAGTATGAGTTGCCACTTCTGAGAGAGATAGAACGAGAGGAAGCGGTGGGGGCTGGCTGAGGGTCCAGGGTCAGAGAGAAAGCCTGAGGCCCACAGATAGCCGTAGCTAGCTGCAGTGACTGACAACCCGCAGTCAGCTCCCAAAACGCAACACCACGGAGCTCGAATGTCCATCGTAAAACTAACTTTAACGTGGTTTAATGTGGCACTATGGCTCTGTAGACATTGCATGTTGCTGTCTTGTTTTGTGGTGTTTCTAGTGAAAAAATACTTCCACACAGCGGACATATTTCGATGAAAAGTTTGTTAGCTGTTAGCCACCGTGCTGCTAACTCAGTCCTTATGTTGTAGCTGGCTGCAAACTATGAAATGGATTTCCTGAATGTGAGGCGGGTTTTATTAATCTGGGTTCATGAGACACGCCGCCGTTCAGGAAATCCATTCCATAGTTTGAAGCCAACATGCATCATGGATCGGAAAAATACGATACATAAATTATGCTGGTATCGGAGGCCGATACCAATACTGGATCGGATCGGCCCCATCCCTAGTAATAATGTCTTGAGAGTGCACGCTGTAGCTGCACTCACGCAGAGACATGTAGGAGTAGATGTATGAAGGCAGCAGACCAAGAAGTGATATAAAGATGAAAATGTACCAGTGAGAGAGTCTGTGTGAAATTAGTGATGTCCAGTTAACCAGGGAATACAGGGTGCAGTGGTGGGTACAATAATCACAGCCAGTTATGAATCTTAGTGCACCATGATAGACATCCAACATCTGCAGGGTTCTTGTAGGAGTGTTCATGTAAATAATGTCAACATAATCAATGGAGGGAAGGAAAGTCACAGACACAAGGCGTTTCCTAGCATTCAAGGTTAGACAGGATCTGTTTCTGAAAAAGAAACAACATAAAAACAAAGAAAAACAACATAAACAATCATCTGGGATGGACAAACAGAACTTTTTCCCACTTTATTGAAAACCCCAGGTTTAGCAGGTGTAACACTAGCGTTTTGGTCTGTGCGACTGCTTCCTATCTGGACCGAGCAAATAAGAGCAGATCATCCAGATAAAAAGAATTCTCATTCCTGCCATGTGTAACGACTGCAGAGCCATCTCCACACATTTCGAGAACGTGCGTGGGGTGTTTCAGAATGATGGAAAATGTGAAAATATGCGCTCTTCAGATATATGGAGGTGAAAACCAGTCGTTCTAGTGAAGTTCTCCAGCAGCTGTTTGTCAACATGTGGAATTGTCTCCCCATGATAGAATTGCAGAACATGAACAGGTCAAGAATGGGTTTCATCCCTCAATTTTTTTTTTCAGAACCAGGAAGAAGTGGTAGGAAAAAAACCCATATTTTCCTCTCTGTTGGGAACTCTGGAAATCATGTTTTTTGTCAAAAATTCCTGAACTTCTGACTGGAAAGACAAGCTCTGTTCTGGAGAAGACAGAACCATCTCTATAAACCCTCTGAACGGGGGTGGTGGGGGGGTGGGGGGGGGTTGAGCTGTGAACTGCAGCGTGTAACCCCTGCTGATCAGATGGTCCGTCCAACTGTCCAGGAAACACACTCGCTGCCACTCTGAGTAACGCTCGGAGAGCAAGCACGCATTTTGTGTTGTCATGTTTCTCATGAACATCAACCAGACTAAAAACACTTACTGCCATCACCCACTCTGGAGATTCTCCGGGGGAACCCAAGGGGGGCTCTGTCAGAAAAAAGGCTGTATGTATGCCTCTGTGCCGAGCCAAGGCTGCGGTCTCACTTTAGAGCTGAGGTGAGCCGAGCACACTGATAAGAGGCGTGAGCACTTTCTGAGTGAGATGCCATTTCGGTGGAGGCTGCAGCTGTCGTGGAGAAACATGTTTGCTCTCACTGCACTGTGAGTGGGCAGAAAACAGCAAAAATTAAAAACGGGCTCTGGCTGAAAACGATTGATTTTACCTGATTCGGTCTGCTGAAAAAACATCATTTTAGCTGATGTGGCAGACGAGTGTTTTGTGATATTTATTGAACTGTTGCGCCATTAAAAATGCTCTGGTGCATGATCAATAATCCAGGTAGAAAAATCCAAAAAAGTTAAATCTGGTCCTCTGGACATAAAAAAAACAAACAAAAAAAAAAAAAAAAAAAAAAGCAAAGCAAAACAACAAAAACATTTGGAAACGTTCCGTCTTTCATCCGAAAGACTTCCTCAGTCTGAAGAGCTGTATTCAGCTCAGTCTTATAAATAGCACCTTCTCAGAGTGGATCAACCAGTTTGCTGCTGACAACCAAAACCAACTGCTCACATGGTCAAGAAGGACCATCGGCCTAACAATGGATCATTAGCACACTGATGGCTGTTTACTATTCACAGAGGGCTGAGTGATACTAGCAATAACAGCATTGTAAGAGGGGGACAATTGAACACGGAGGCTCCACCCCTGTTTAATGATGGACAATTTATTTTCACAAAGATGGCCTCCTTTACTCCTCTCTCAAACCATCGTATTTATCCACAGAGTTGATGTGGTCAGTAAAATTGGTTCATTCGTTTAGGTATGTTGACGACACCTGGGTTAAAATTAAATCTCAGGAAGTCCAACATTTTACTGACCACATCAACTCTGTGGATAAATACATCAAGTTAAAACGAGAAGATGTAAAAAATGGCAAGTTGGCTTTCTTGGACTGTGAGGTCTCAGTCTCTGATAGAGGACATTTGCAAACTGAGGTGTACTGCAAACCCACCCACACAGACCAGTATTTGCAGTTTGACTCCCATCAACATTTGCAGCACAAGTTAGGAGTCATCAGGACTCTATACCACAAAGCAGACAGCGTCCCACTAGCTCAGGAGCCAGGCAGAAGGAGAAATCCCACACAAGACAGGCTCTAGAGCAATGTTGATATCCTAACTGGGCCTTCCTGAAAGCAGAGAAGAAACCCAAACAGGACTCCAGTCAGCCATCAGGTGAAAAGGAGGAACCCAGACCGGTGGTCATTCCATATGTTGAGGGAGTATCAGAGAAACGGAGATGTTTATTTTCTAAACACAACATCCCAGAGCATGGGAGGAGTTCGGAGAGGCCATGGAGAATGACTTCTGCACGGCTTTGAGGTGATTGTGGTCCACTATCCAGCGTCTCAGGGGGGGGGGGAGCGGTACACCACCATCACTGTTTATAGTAGAGGTGGTATGCTGCTGACTTCAACTCGGGATGTCATGGGTCGGTGGGCAGAATACTTTGAAGACCTCCTCAATCCCACTGGCACATCTTCCACTGAGGAAGCGGAGCCTGGGGACTCTGGGTCGGGCCTTCCAATCTCTGGTACTGAGGTCACCTAGGTAGTTAAAAAGCTCCTCGGTGGCAGGGCCCCAGGGGTGGATGAGATTCGCCTGGAGTTCCTTAAGGCTCTGGATGTTGTAGGGTTGTGTTGGCTTACGCGACTCTGCAATATTCCGTGGACATCGGGGGAAGTTCCCCTGGATTGGCAGACCGGGTTGGTAGTCCCCCTATTCAAAAAGGGGTACCGTAAAGTGTGTTCCAACTACAGGGGGATCACGCTCTTAAGTCTCCCTGGTAAGGTCTATTCGGGGGGTTCTGGAGAGGAGGGTTCATCAGATAGTTGAACCTCAGATTTAGGAGGAGCAGTGCAGTTTTCATCTTGGTCATGGAACACTGGACCAGCTCTACACTCCCAGCAGGTTCCTGGAGGGTAAGTGGGAGTTTGCCCAACCGGTCTACATGTGCTTTGTGGACTTGGAGAAGGCATTCGACCGCATCCCTTGGGGGAACCCTGTGGGGGGTACTCTGGGAGTATGGGGTACCGGGCCCTTTAATACAGGCTTTTAGGTCCCTGTATGACCGGTGTCAGAAACTGGTCCGCATTGTCGGCAGTAAGTCAGGCTAGTTCCCAGTGAGAGTTGGACTCTGCCAAGCTTGCCCTTTGTCACAGATTCTGTTCATAACTTTTATGGACATAATTTCTAGTCGCAGCTAAGGTGTTGAGGAGATCTGTTTTGGTGGCCTTAGGATTGCGTCTCTGCTTTTTGCAGATGATGTGGTCCTGTTGGCTTCATCAGATCGTGATCTACAACTTTCGCTGGAGCGGTTCGCAGCCGAGTGCAACATGGATGGGATGAAGATCAGTTCCTCCAAAATCCAAGGCCATGGTTTTAAACCAGAAAAGGGTAGAGTTCCCTCTCCGGGTCAGAAAGGAGGACCTGCCCCAAGTGGAGGAGTTCAAGTATCTTGTGGTCTTGTTCACGAATGAGGGAAAAATGGAACATGAGATCGATAGGCGGATAGGTGCAGCATCTACAGTGAAGTGGGCGCTATACAGGTCTGTCGTGGTGCAGAGAGAGCTGAGTCAAAAGGCGAAGCTCTCAATTTACTGATCGATCTACGTTCCTACCCTCATCTATGGGGTTCAAATTGACGTCACCACCTCTCACCAGCTGGTGGCACTGAGACGCAGAAACTGTTTTCAGTACAGGTTGAGAATTTATTATTTTGAAGTTGTGTGTATGGATGTATGCATGTATGTGTGTATGTACATGTGTATAAATATACATATATATATATATATATATATATATATATATATATATATATATATATATATATATATACACATATACACATAT
>NC_056510.1:46590349-46611045 GCF_014905685.2 Nematolebias whitei | reverse complement strand
CTTCCATAATCCATTTCTGATCTTATCATAGCAACATAAATCTTTTTTAGATTGATTTTATCTGCTCCCCAATCTAGTCTTGTTAAACACCTCATCAAATTCACAACTTTTTTACATTTTTCCTCAATATATTTTACATGATCATTCCATAAAAGTTTTGATTCAAACATTATTCCCAGGAACCGAAATTTACTTATTTATTCTATTTTTTCTCCATACATTTTTTTTAAATCTATGTCCTCAATCTTCTTTCTACTAAATACAACCGTCTTTGTTTTATCTACTGAGAATTTAACTCCCCAATTATACGCCCAACTTTCAACAGATTTAATGGCATTTTGTATTTTCTCATACACTAATGACTAATCTAACATTTCTTCCTTTTCTCCACAACGCTCCATCATCTGCAAATAATGATTGCATGATATCCTTATCTACTCCAGAGAAAACGTCATTAACCAAGATTGAAAATAGTGAAGGACTTATGATACTGCCCTGTGGAGTTCCATTTTCAACTTTATATTTATTTGATCGTGCTACTCCTATCTGTACTTGTATGATTCTATCAAATAAAAATGTTTTTAATCCAACTATAGGCCCTTCCTGTTATTCCCATTGTATATAATTTGATAAGCAACCCATCCTTCCATACTATGTCATATGCTTTCTCAATATCAAAAAATACTGCAACCACTACTTCCCTATTAACCTGAGCTTTCCTAATATCTGATTCCAAACATACAAATGGATCCATTGTACCCCTTCCCTTTCTAAACCCACTTTGGCATGATGATAATAGTCCTCCCGGATTCCACTCACCTGTTCAGCTCTCATCTAGTTCACCTGCTCCGCACCCTTTATAATTTCCATTCTAACTCTCCACAGTGCTGAATTATTATACCTCCTGTGGTCCCTAATATCAAGCCTTCATAGTTTCCTGTTTCATGCCTTGTTCTCTGGATTTTTGACTTCACAACTTGCCTTTTGGATTCCTTGTTTTTGCCTACGCCTCATCTGGTTTTGGACTCTGCTTTCTGACCACAGTATTGACCCTGTTTCGGATTATCATGACTACGCCTCACGGGTCACGACTTGGCCCTGGTTTCTACTCTCTGCCTTCCTGTTCATGACCCTTGCTTTGTCAACTGGACCCCATTATTGGATTTGCACCTCGAAGCACATTATTGTAGCTTTTCTCTGCAGCTGCTCTGCACCAGGACCAATGACATCATCACTGCCATTCTGTCAGGTGACTCTCTCCTTCCAGCCTGTGAGAACCTGTTAATGCAGCTCATCCTGATTCCTCCAGCTGCAACCAAATTAATCAAATCTGTTCTTTTTGTACACCTGTCTGGCTTCTGAATGTGACACAAACATTGACATGCACTGGATTAACAAAGCTTCAATAAAAAATTGCATTAAAAAAAACACTGATCTGTTAAGTATTTTAATTAATTTAATGCATTTGAAACTTTTTTAATTTATGTTTACCTTTTTTTTGACAGCAAAACTGTGCATTGCCTGTGAAACAGAAAATGTGGCAAAACCAATGGGGAATTGAGACTCAAGATGGCGCAGATGATGTAAGTTGTTTCTCGCAGAGCTCCTGGTCAGGCCTGATGAAAAACATATTTTTATAACTGCACTCTTGCTACCTTTGGGCTTGATTCCGTTTCCAAGACTGATATCGCCGCACTACTGTAGAGGAAAAGGTCTGAACACCTTTTAACAGGTGTCTACAATAACCGTTCAAAGTTGTGTAATAAATGTTGACCAACCTCAGCCCCCAAATTCGGCGTGAGTCATTGTAACGATATGTAAGTCCCCTCACTCGAAGAGAATAAAGAATCTGGTCATTTAAATACAGTTCTGACGTTTTCAGTTTGAAATATGACAATATGAAATTATGGCAAATATGGATGAATAACCAATAGTATTTCAGAAAGTGAATGACAAACAATAGAGACTTTGAGAAGAGAGAGATTAAATTTGGACTAAACGTTTAGCTCCAACGTTAAAATGTAGGTAAACTTTCTCAGATGTGTGAACTAAATTATGTCTAAAGGAACTAAGCTGGCACTTAAGTTGTTTTTTTCATCAGAAGGAAGATGTTTGTCCTACAGGTTTCCATACTGCTCATAGCACTGAAACAGCTCTGATCCGGGTCACAAATGACCTGTTGATCAATGCTGATCGTGGTTCCTCTTCTCTTCTTATTCTTCTCGATCTTTCGTCTGCCTTTGACACGTGGATCATTACATCCTACTCCCCCGTTTACAGCATTTTGCAGGGCTCACTGGCACTACCCTGGAGTGGTTCCAATCATACTTGACGGACAGAACAGAGTTTGTCTCCATTGGGCGTGCCAAGTCATTGAGCCATCCTGTTTCTTGTGGTGTGCCCCAGGGATCACTCCTGGGACCCCTTCTTTTCAACTTGTACATGGTACCACTTGGGTGTATTATCAGCAGTTACGGGGTCTCATTCCATTGCTATGCTGATGATACTCAGCTGTATCTTAAGCTGGGTAGCAATGTGTCTGAGACCCAGTCTACATCAACTTCAGCTTTTCCATTTTCTTCACTTTTTTCTCTTTCCAAACTCACAGCTTGTCTGGAGGAGATAAAGGCATGGATGCAGCAAAATTTCCTTCACCTTAACAGTTCAAAAACGGAAGCAATTCAAATTGGTACTTCACACCAAATTCAACAACAAAAAATCCTCAGTATCTCTTTCTCTGGCCAGAACATTTCTCTTTCCAATACAGTTACCAATCTTGGTGTTATTTTTGATTCACAACTCACCTTTGAAAGCCATATAAAGCATATATGTAAAACTTATTTTTTTCATCTTCGAAATATTGCAAAGCTTCGGTCTACATTGTCCTTCACCGATGAAGAAAAGCTCGTCCATGCCTTTGTCTCTTCCAGACTGGACTACTGCAATGCACTCCTCATTGGGATTCCTGGCAAGAACATACAGAAACTACAGTATGTCCAGAACAGCGCTGCCAGGGTCCTGATGAGAGTGCGTAAGCATGAGCACATCACCCCTGTACTCCGGTCACTTCACTGGCTTCCTGTTTCTGCCCGGATCACTTACAAAATGTATCTGCTCACCTTCCAATGCTTGTACGATAATGCTCCATCTTATTTAAAAGAACTTCTCACCCCTCATTGTTCTTCACGCACTCTCCGCTCTTCCAACACACATCTTCTTCTCACTTCCAGGTCTCGATCCTGCACAACAGGAGACTGGGCTTTCTCCTGCGCTGCCCCTCGGCTGTGGAACGTCCTGCCTTCATATCTGAGGGCTCCACAGACCATGACATGTTTTAAAAAGGGTCTTAAAACCTTTCTTTTTACCCAGTTTTTTAATTGATTGCACTGTCCTTTTGTTTTTTTGTTTTTGTTTTTTTATTCACCCATAGTTCTTATTTGAGTATTTTATCTGCATTTTGTGCATTTTAAGTTTTTTTGATGTGTTCATTCTGAGGCGTTATCCTCATGATTGTTTTGCTCTCGAATGCTTTTATGGTTGCTTTTATCCTGCTGCTATCTGATGTTTACTCTTTGTAGCACTTTGAGATTCACTGTAAATGTAAAGTGCATTATAAATAAAAGTTATTATTATTATTATTATTGCAGGGAGATTGTCCATCCCTCATTACCACGGTAGATATGATGGCTTTGAGGCAGGAGCGTCATGTTGTCACCTGAAAGGGATGTTTTTCTTTGGTGCCCACGTCTCTTCCAGCAGCGTGTATCACTTTTCAAGGTGTTTGTGCATTTTGAGGACTTCTCTCCATCATGAGACTGCTTACTCAAGAGAGTTCTTCTCTCCATCTCTACAACTATTCAGCAACTGCCCATCTCAGCAAATGCCTAACAACTGACCTCTGGTGTACATTTACTTGACACATCAGAAGTGGCTGTGTCCCTGGTCTTAACATATGAAAATGCAGTTCCCAACCCGTGGGTGTGCACAAGAACTGCATAGATTAATTCAAATATATCATCCTCTCAAGCCTCAGAGGGGAACACAACAGATTTTGTTAAACATAGTGGCAGCTTGTTTTTATAAATACCATTGTCTTGGCAAATGCAAGTTTGATTCCTGACACAATACTGTAAAAACAGTGGGGCGTGTTTTAATCTCTATTCAGCTGGTGGGTACTTCCTTCGTTACCAATGACAGTCCCTGCTAATAAGGTAAAGTTTGCTCCTTTGTTAGAGATTACTTGTCAGACTCCAAGTCTGCCTCTCAAAAAAAAAGGTTAATTAACACAGAGTTAGGGCAGCACGGTGGCGCAACTGGTACAGCTGCTGCCTCTCAGCGAGCAGGTCCCTGGTTCAAACCCCGGTCCAGGGGCCTTTCTGGGTGGAGTTTGCATGTTCTCTCCGTGCATGCGTGGGTTTTCTCCGGGTGCTCCGGTTTCCTCCCACAGACCAAAAACATGCATGTTAAGCTGATTGGTAACTCTAAATTGTCCCTAGGTGTGAATGAGAGAGTGAATGGTTGTTTGTCTCGTTTGTCTCTATGTGGCCCTGTGATGGACTTGCGACCCGTCCAGGGTGTACCCCGCCCCTCGCACAGTGATTGCTGGACATGGGCACCAGCGACCCCCGTGACCCAAAATGGAATAAACGGGTAAAGATAATGGATGGATGGAACACAGAGTTAATTAATATAGTTGTGTGTGTGTATATATATATATATATATATATATATATATATATATATATATATATATATATATATATATATAATGTCTTAGTGATCCCGTAGGTAGACTCATCCTGACTTGGGATATTAGAACACAGAGAAGAGGAGAGACGTGGTGTCTCTCAGGATGTTCTGTCTCTTTTTCCAAGATGGCTGCGCTCAGAGCAGTTGCAGCTTCACAGGCTCCCGGTACTATCCCAGTTTTTAGAAGTATTAATATTGACTCTGTGCCTGACTCCGCACGATTTATGCGTGTGAACTATAGCCGAACCTAACTGATGAGAATAGGAGCAGATTTTCCACGAAATATAGAAGAAATCAGTAACAAACTCAAAACTACGCTCGGCATAATGCAGATCTTAAAGTCATCTACCTGGAAGCTGCAGCAGAGGCGTTCCAGCGGACAGAAGAGGAAGCGGCTTAAGAGGAGAGGATGCCGGGTGGGGGTTATGGTGAGGCTACGAGCTAATGCTAAAGCCGGTAAACTCCCCATGCCGTCTCTCTTTCAGTCGAACGTCCGCTCGTTGGACAACAAGATGGATTTACTTCATCTGAGAGCGGGCGTCTCAGAAGAGATGAAGAAGTGTGCGGTGCTTTGCCTCACAGAAACGTGGATTACAAGCGAAACGTCGGATACAGTCTTCCAGCTGGATGACAGACTCTTTTTTTCAAGCGGACCGCTGTAGCAAGCTAACGGGAAAATCACGGGGAGGTGGAGTGTGCATTTACGTGAGTAAAAGTTGGTGCATGAACTGTACTGTAAATAGCTCATGCTCGAAGGCTTTGGAGCAAATAACAGTGAAATGTCGACCACATTATCTACCCCACGAATTCACAGTGACTTTCATCACGGTTGTTTACATTTCTCTGGACGCTAATGCTAATGAATCACTGCAGGAGCTTCATGATATCATCAGTTCACTGCAGAGCAAACACCCCGAAGCTCTTTACGTTGTAGCCGGAGACTTTAACCACGTGAATCTAAAGGACTGTCTCCCAAGCTTTAATCAGCATGTGATAATTCCAACACGTGGAGACCGCACGTTGGACCGTGTTTACACGAACGTAAAAGATTCATACAAAGCCGAACCCCACCCCCACCTAGGACTGTCAGACCACATCTCAATCTTCCTGGCTCCAGCTTACATGCCCCCTCTGAGATGCTCCAGACTGGTACAAAAGAAAGTTAAATGTTGGATCCAGGACAGTGGCCCCATACTGAGAGATTGTTTTGATCGAACAGACTGGCAGATTTTCAGAGAAGCTGCTGAAAATGGAGGTTCGCTTGATCTTGACCAATACACATCCTCAGTTCTAGGTTACATTAGTACATGTACTGACACCGTCTCCACTATCAGAAATGTTAAAAGCTACCCAAACAGAAAACCTTGGCTGAATGCAGAGGTGCGCACCCTGCTGGAAGCCAGGAACACTGCCTTCAGGTCTGGAAACTCAGAGGAGCTGAGTAGGACAAGGAAAGAGCTGGTTGCTGGTATTAAGAAGGCCAAGGCCACATATGCACAGAGGATCGAGGGTCAATTTATCTCACAAGACCCTCGGAGCATGTGGAGGGGCATTAAGTGCATAACAGATTATAAAGGAAGAAACAAACAATGTCTCAAGACCCATCTCTGCCTTATGCCCTCAACAAGTTCTATGCATGTTTTGAAGACCTGAACAGACCACCCAGCACCAGACTCACCTCACCACCGAATGAAGAGCATCTCAGCATGACCTCAGCCAAAGTAAGGAGTACTTTCAGGAGGATTAATCCGCACAAAGCAACCGGCCCAGACAACATCCCCGGAAAAGTGTTGAAGGAATGTGCCGATCAGCTCTGCGAGGTGCTGGCAGACATCTTTAACACCTCACTTACCTTGGAGACAGTTCCCACCTGCCTGAAGACTGCCACCATCATCCCAGTCCCAAAAAGCTCTACAGTGACTGGCCTGAACGACTATTGGCCAGAGGCCCTCACCCCGATAGTCGCTAAATGCTTCGAAAAACTGGTCATGACGGACATCAAAACAACCATCAACATAAACGAGGACCCTCATCAGTATGCATACCGCGAGAACCTATCAACAGAGGATACCATCTCCTCTGTGGTCCACACTGCGCTCAACCACCTGGAGCAGAAAAACTCTTACGTCCGTATGCTCTTTGTGGACTTCACATCTGCCTTCAACACCATGATCCCCCAAACCCTGATGGAAAAACTATCCACACTAGGACTAAGCCCCTCGATTTGCAACTAGGTATTAGACTTCTTAAAAAACAGACCACAGTCAGTGAGGATCCACAACTTTTCCTGCTCCACCATAACCCTCAGCACTGGCTCTCCTCAGGGATGTGTGTTGAGCCCCCTCCTGTTTACTCTGCTCACATATGATTGTGCAGCTACCCATCCAGGCTGTCACATTGTAAAGTTTGCAGATGATACAGCGGTGGTGGGATGCATCACAAACAATGATGAGTCCAGCTACAGGCAAGAGGTGGAACACCTGGAGAGCTGGTGCAAAGAAAATAACCTTCACATCAATGTGAAGAAGACAAAGAAGATTATTGTGGACTTCAGAAGGAACAAAGTAGTACAACAAGTACTTGGGTGTACACATGAATAACAACCTCAGCTGGAGCAACAACACCACTAGCCTGATCAAGAAAGCTCATCAGAGACTCTACTTCCTCAGATGGCTGAGACAAGCTGGTCTGGGAAGCTCAGTCCTCACCTCCTTATACAGGTGTGCAGTGGAGAGCATCCTGTGCTCCAGCATCAACATGTGGCATGGAGGCTGCACAGCTGCAGAAAGAAAAGCTTTACAGGGAGTGGTGAAGGCTGCACAGAAGTCTGTCAGAGTCAGCCTCCCCACCATCACAGACATCTACACCTCCAGATGCAGGAAGAGGGCTACCTGCATCATGAAGGATCTCACTCACCCAGCACACACACTTTTTGCCCCACTCCCCTCAGGAAGGAGGTTGAGAAGCATTAAGTGTAGAACCACTAGACTGAGGAACAGCTTCTACCCTGAGGCTGTTACACTCATGAATCTCTAACTAGAATAATCACTGTGAAAATCACATTATGTTGCTGCTGATCTGTTTCATGTTGCTGCTTTTCTGTTTCAATGTTGATGTGTTCATGCGTGCACATCCGCTCACACAGACTCATGTTCATGTTTGTGCTGATGTTCAATGTTTTATGTTATGAGGGCTTAGTGTATATTTAGTTGAAGTTTTTCTTAGTTCATATCTTAGATGTTATTACTGTTTTTCTTATACATTTTGTTGTTGGATGTAACTGGGACCCTGTGTACATAATTTCACTCCACCACATGTACCACATGAGGTGCGAATGACGATAAAGAATCTCTGACTATGACTCTTTGAGGGACCTAGGTGGGACGCTACAGTACTAAACCAACAAGCTGGTAATATGGCCTCTAAGCACAAAAAAAATCAAAAGTTTTGCCATCATCTCCACCGTGACATATTGCTAATGCTAACGCTAATACTAGTGCTTCGGACTGCCTTGAGGGAGACACCAGAGAGGCAGCTGCTTCACTGGACACTGGAGGGTGAGATGACTCTGCTCTAAGGTCAGACCTCCTGGCCTTAATAAGAGTCAATGTTGTAGCAATGATTAAAAAAGAACTGAGGGCAGCTCTGACTGAAGATTTTGATTTTATAAAGAGCAAATTATTGGTGGTTTGGACCAAGCTAATGAACACCGCTGCAGCGATCGACCGGGCTGGGTTTGATAATTTGGTACTAAAAACTTCTTGTCTCCCTACTCGTATGAATTGGAAAAGCTGCTTGAAATGGTGATGGCACTGTGGACTGAAATTGATGGGCTAAAAAACAACAGTCCAAAGATATAATGGGACAAACCAGATGTAATAACATTAGGATAATTGGACTTCCCAAGTCGGCAGGTGAGTGTTCACCCACTGTGTTTACTAAGATTCTAACAAAAGACCTAAAACTAGATAAACCACTGACTTTGTGTACCGGACACCAGCCAGGGACGGCCTGGATGGGAGACGCGGAGTGGTCGTGGCCATGCTCCATTGCCATTGGGAATGTGTGGAAACTCTACAGTAAGCATGCGGTGGCAGTCTGATAAACTTCAAAGGGTCGGCTATGTTCATCTCAGCTGACTACACCCTGCATGTGGCACGATCACGAGTAGCATTCACCGAGGCAAAGTGGCTCATACAGAACCAGCTGGGGGTTAAATATGGCCTCCTTTTTCCAGCAAGACTTCGTATCACGGAGGGAAGAATAGGATTTTTGTTGACCCCAATAAAGTGATGGAGTACATCAAAGGAAATATTATTCCAGCTGCAAGCGACAGGGATGTAAACAAATAAAAAGTAATCCAAATAAAACTCAGGACCAGCCTTTTTTTCAATCATCAACTTTTATTAAACTTGTTCTGGACTCAAATTGTTGGATGTAATCCTATGATGTTGGTATGCATGACATTTTATTTGCATTAGGAGGCAAGTGCACAGTGTTAATGCTTTGAACTGATTATCATAAGTTTTAGAATATAGAGTACCCCCTATTGTAGGGTTTGTGTTTTCCGATCTCTGGCTCCATCTTGTATTGTCTTCATGCCTTGTGTCTACTCGATTCCCAGTCTCAGTTTTGCTCCCTTGTGTCTCATTAAATTATTCCCTGCATCTGTGACCCTGACAGGTGTTGTATGTTAGTCCCTCAGTGTCTGTATTTAAGTCTGTGTATTTGCCTTACTCGTCATCCTGGTATTGTCTCCTCTGGTGATGTCTTGTCTGCTCCATGTGAACCCCTGGATACCTTGTGTAAGTGTTGCTGCCCTGTCAGCCTTTTCATTTGTTTTTTTTGTAAATAAAGTCTTTATTTAATCATTACCTTTAGTCCTAGATTGCCTGCTTGCACCACTGGGTTCACCAGCAGAACCGGCGCCATTGGGTCAGAAAGCCAGGACCAATCGTGAACCCAACAGGCAAGCAGTTTATGCCTGAATTCTCCGGTTATGATTATCTGTGGTTTTTCAACACAACCCAGAGATATGTGGACATGGTGGCCACCTCCATTAATCTGTGGGAAAGGTGGGTGGTCACAGAGGACATGTTGGGTGAATATATTCACTTCCTGGACATTTTGATTCTCCTGGAATGGAGGAGTTTTTGGACGAGATGCTAGAGGAACAGAGCTCGTTGGAGTTGCTCCCACCCTCTGATGCCCCAAACTCCAACAATCCTAGCCCTTTATCTGAGTCAACTGAGGGATTAGATCCTCTCCACGCCTTGTCACCTGAGTCCATTTTACAGACAGCTGGGGGGGACGATGAGATCATAGAGGAGCACTGGCTCACTCCTGGCCCTGAACCACACCGTCACTGCCACAGGAGAGGTCAACAGCAGAGAGGGACCAGAATTGATCGTCTACAACCCTCCCTTTCACGTAAAATTATCCATTCTTCAGCAGGAGAACCGGGGAGAATTTTGCAGGGGCAGGGGCACCCGAGCCTCTGCTTGCCTGAAGGACGAGTAGGCTCAGAGGCTATGAAGTCAGTTCCATTGCCTGACTCGGCTCCAAAGCTTGTCGCAACTCCACAGCCTTTATCAAACTCTGCCCAGCTCCAGTACCAGACTCAGATTCAGTATCAATAAGCAATAAGCGGATGGGAGTCCAGATGGTTGGATTGTGTTAACACTAATGTGTGGATTTTCAGTTGATAGAATATTTTGTTCTCTCCGTGTTCATAAAGAGAGGAGTGGATTCATACTGGATTAAGTCTTTTTTTTTTCTTACCAGGTATTGGCTTGTGATTAGGGTTGAGCATTGTTTGAATTTGAACAATTCCGATTCTTCATTTCGATTCCAGTTCCTATCGATTCCTGATTCAGATTATTTTTAGGGGCGTGGTTTAAAAAAACAAAAAGAAGTCACATGTTATAAATGAGCTAGCTAGCCAGAGTTCTTTCTGGATGAAATAATTTGAACTTTGATTTTTATTTCTACAAACTTTACTTTTTATTGGGGACTGCCATTGCAATGCATAGGAGAGCTGCAATGCATGGAAGGCACCTATTATTCCACACCTCATAAGCGTGTCTTGATTTGTATCTCCGTTAATGTGGCCCAAACCACAACATGGACCTCCACAAAAGTTACACCAAAATGACCGGCTCAGCAACAAGAAGGGAACTATTACTTTTATTGGCAATCAGACTTACCATGGCAATGTATTTTGTAACTAAGAAACCATATTTCACCAACTCCGGTAACTAGTTGGAGACTGGCAACTTATTATAATACACTAGATAAGCATTTCTTTATCACTGTTAATGCGGCTCAAACTGCAACGTGTACCCCCCATAAAAGTTGTATCAAGATGACCGGCTCAATCTTGAGAAGGGAAATATTACTTTTATTGGCAATCAGAATTACCATGGCGATATATTTTGCTAACAAAGACGCCATATCTCCCCATAGGAAATGAATGGGAGATCACTCCTCACACTAACAGTTGCTTTCAAGTCGCATGACTTACAGTGTACATGTCCATGAAGAAAGCAGAAACTCACTGTTGGATACGTTTGAAACTCACAGAAAGTAATCCGATAACTGTCAAGAACTGATTAACGTTTGGAGCCGTTTTGATTCAAGATGGCTGCCACAGCTACCTCAGCAAACACAGAATTGACTATAACTCAGTAATTTTTTGACATATTTGATTATTGATATGCTGTTGCAATGCTTTTAACTGGCACACGGAAATTTGACCACATTTCACCTGTTTTAGCCTATGATTGTTTTATGATGTGTACTGTATGTGTAGAACTTTTTTATTATGTGATCCAACAATTTTCAGTCAGGTCATCTGGACAGTTTCCTTTTTTTTTTTTTTTTTTTTTTTCTGAAACGTTTCACCTTCTATCCGGAAGGCTTCATCAGTCAAGGAAACACACAACACAAAACTGATTCTTCCCCCAAACAGCTTACTCCAAAGTGGAACAACCCAATAAGGGTTAGGGTGATGAAGCCTTCCGGATAGAAGGTGAAATGTTTCAGAAAAAAATAAAATAAACTGTCCAGATGACCTGACTGAAAATTATTGGATTGTATACCTTGATTATTGAGCATGGAATTTTTTTAGTTTTGAACCAGTTTGAACCGGTTTGACATGACTGTCGACAAGGAAGAGGGCCGGCACAAGAGGCGGGTGCATGCCAAAGACACCATCTTAGCACCAACATAACTGGTTTGTTCCACTTTGGAGTAAGCTGTTGGGGGAAGAATCAGTTTTGTGATGACTTGACTGATGAAGCCTTCCCGATAGAAGGTGAAGCGTTTCAGCAAAAAAAAAGAAACTGTCCAGATGACCTGACTGAAAATTGTTGTATTGTATACCTGGATTATTGAACATGGACTTTTTTTGGTTTTATTATGTGACTTTTAATCATTTTTATTATCTGACTGTATGATTTACTGATGCATGCTCAATAATCCAGGTAGAAAAATCCAAAAAAGTTCAATCTGGTCCTCTGGACATTCAAAAAAACAAAAAACAAAACAAAGCAAAAAAATATAGAAACGTTTCGTCTCTCATCCAAGAGACTTCCTCAGTCTGAGGTGCTGTTTTCAGCTCAGTCTCTTAAATAGCACCTTCTCAGAGTGGATCAACCAGTTTGCTGCTGACAACCAAAACCAGCTGCTCACAAGGTCAAGAAGGACCATCAGCCTAACAATGGATCATTAGCACCTGATGGCTGTTTACTATTCACAGGGGGCTGAGTGATACTAGCAATCACAGCATTGTAAGAGGGGGACAGTTGAACACGGAGCCTCCACCCCTGTTTAATGATGGACGATTTCTTTTCACAAAGATGGCCTCCTTTACTCCTCTCTCAAACCATCGTTCCTCTCTGTCCAGGATGTGAACATCTTCATCCTTGAAAGAGTGACCGCTGGCCTGGAGATGAGTGTAGACCTCAGAGTCCTGGCCTGATGATGTTGATCTTCTGTGCTGGGCCATCCTTTTGGCCAGTGGCTGTTTAGTTTCCCCGATGTAAGACTGATCACAGCCCTCCTGACACTGAACAGCATACACAATATTACTCTGTTTGTGCCGGGGGACTGGATCTTTGGGATGAACCAGTCTTTGCCATAATGTATTTTGGGGTTTAAAAGCCACTGGGATGTTATGTTTAGAAAATAAACGTCTCAGTTTCTCTGATACTCCTTCAACATACGGAATGACCACTGGTCTGGGTCTGGGTTCCTCCTTTTCACCTGATGGCTGACTGGAGTCCTGTTTGGGTTTCTGCGTGGGCCCCACCCCCGGTCTGTATAAATTATGGTGAGACTGGGTAATTGGCTCCCATTTTTTCTTCAGCCAGCTAGCTAGCACTGTCAGAAGAGCGAAGGAAGAAAAGTTGTCCAGCTTTGACCGGCACAACTTTTGCTAAGGATGCCTGGGTCTCCGCCACGCCAACCTCCTGCTGTCCCAGTGAGCTCTTCCTCCCCGAGGAGAAGCAGAGACGAACAGCCTTGTTCAAGGTAAGTGCCGAGGAGTGTTTTTCCTTGGCGGGCCACTACACACTGGACGACGCCATCGCCTTTTCTAACGTTTATTTCTCGCAGTGACTCAGATGATTCCCTCGAAAAAGGCGATGTTAGCAGCAGCTCTGCTGAGTGTTTTTTTCTGTGGACGGCCGATACTCGCTGGACGACGCCACCGCATTTTCTAACGTGTTTTCCTCGTGGTGAATCAGATGAGTCCCTGGAAAAAGGTGTTGTTGGCTGCAGCTCCGCTGAGTGTTTGTCTGTGGCGGGCCACTACTCGCTGGACGACACCATCGCCTTTTCTAATGTTTTTTTCCTTGCGGTGAATCAGATGATTCCCTCGAAAAAGGCAATGCGGGCAGCAGCTCCGCTGAGTGTTTTTTTCCATGGCAGGACACTACGCGCGGGACGACGCCACCCCTTTCTTTGACGCAGAGTCACGCAGTGATTCAAATGATTCCTCTGAGAAAGGCAATGCTGGAAACAACCTCGCTGCCCCTTCCCTCCTGTAGAGCGTATTGACGGAAGAAGAGCAGTAGAATGGATGCTCAGCCACCTCGGGTTTTCCCACGTCGGCAACCACACCGCTCCCAGCCATCGTCACCCTCCTCTCAGAGCTGCCTGGCATAATCCAAGAGGCTGCTAACACAAAGGACATTCCGTTCCTCGCCTCCTTCCGCCCTGATCGGATGATCTGGCGGGAAGGTTTGGCTCCGGCCCGGCTCGTCGCTCTGATCCCATCTGGCCTTACTGTCTAGCTGTGATGTCACATTGGAACGAGGCTGCAGCTGGCTCGGCAAGCTGAAGACATTCGTCTCCACTTCGCCTCCATCTCCAGAGTGGAGGGTTTTACCTATCGGTGTTTTTCCCTCGGTTCTCCCCACTGGAGTCAAGCCTGGGGGAGGCGCTTGGGTCAAAAGCTTCCAGGATGGACCGACAACCTATCCCTCCAGGAAAGCATGACCAGAGGGTGACAAAGCTCTCCATCTGTCAAGTTCTTTCGGGTTTTTTTGTTTGTGCAGTTCCCCACTTGAAAGGGATAGCCTCTACATTGAAGTTTTCAACTGGATTTCACTCAATAAGTAGCCTTAAATTTAGTTGATCCACATTTATTGAAGTTTTGTGGGTAGTTGTAGGCAGTTAGCTGAAAAACCTCAAAAAGAAAAATACAAATACAGCTATTACTTGCTTAAATTAACACAAAATAAACATATTGTGACATAATTTCCATCATTTTTTTTCTTTTTTTTAACAAATAATTGGCATATTTTACCAAAAGGTTTGTTCATTACATTTCATAGTCAAAGCATTTTAGTCAATATTTTTAAATCACATAAATAAATAAACATATTAATAAGGATAATTTCAACAACTCAATTTTAAATACATTTGTAGTTAAATATTTTTTCCTAGACAAATCACCTAGTGTTTTTATCAAATATCTTTCCACTAAACCAGAAACAAACTCCAAGTGTAATTAATTTTTTTTCTTTTTTTTTTATACCAACTAATTTGATTACAACAATACTCAACATGAAACATTAAAACTGCTCAACACCACAAGCAGAGTCTCTATTAAGAGTCCGTGTCCTACTCTGGTAAATTTGACAATCAATCAACAACAATATGGTGCTTACCGGCTGTCCTTCACAGATTGTAGTAGATTTTCTGTTTACACAGTTTTGATTTCAGATGTGCTAAAAGCACTGCTTACCCTTCATGCTGCAGTCTTAGTCCAAACAAGAGTGACAGATCTGTCACTCCAGAAATACCTGCACGCTTTGATTGCTTAGTAGATTGGTTCCACCTGGTCCTCCTCACTGATCAGCAGAGAGGAGTGGCAGGGAGGAGCTGCAGCCAGATAGTTTGCCAAAACACCAACCGAGCTCACCAGTGCACATCCCAGGCGGTTGCAGTGAACAATAACATCACTCTGCTGGCCTACAGCATCTCAAAGAGGCTGGAGGAAGCAGATCTGCTGGAGGAGACAAAGAGATCTCTCTGTAAAGCCGCTGACATCATCTTAAACACCACCTCTGCGGTCTGCCTGTCCCGCATCGCCGCCCGGATGACCATCATCCAGAGGACCACCTGGCTCCGCCTCTCGCCATCCTTGTCCGAGAGGCTGCAGAAAGACCTGCTGGAGGGCCCCATCACCCCAGAGGCGCTGTTCGGGGCCAACTTCAGGACCAACCTTGAGAAATCGCAGTGGTCCGAGGAGGTCTCGGAGACTGTACACCATCTGGTGACATCACAGTCCTCCTCCCGCCCCTCCGGCTGATGGAGGGACCGCTTTGGCCAGCAACAGCAGCGGAGGCGTTCCACAGCTGCGGCAGCAACTTCACGCTCTGCTCCTCCGCTGGACCCCTCCACCAGGTAACAGATCCTTGAGGGGAATGTATGTTTTTTTGATGATGTATGTTTTGATATTAAACAGAAACACCTCTGAAAGTAAAGTTTCATCTGAGACTGTCAGATCAGCTGATCTCACAGCTGCCTCTCTTCACACATTCCCCACACAGAAAGAACCACTAACCTCTAAACAGTGTTTTAAATGGCACCGCAGTTCAGTAAATATCACAAAACGCTCGTCTGCCATGTCAGATAAAATTATGTTTTTTCAGCATACCGAGTCCAGTAAAATCTCTTGTTTTCAGCCAGAGCCCGTTTCTAATGTCTGCTGTTTTCTGCCCACTCACAGTGCAGCGGGAGTAAACATGTTTTTTCCATGGCAGCTGCAGCCTCCACCAAAACGGCGTCTCACTTAGAAAGCGCTCATGCCTCTTCTCAGTGTGCGCCGGCTCACCTTAGCTCTAATGTGAGACCGCAGCCTGGGCTCAGCACAGAGGCACACATACAGCCTTTTTTATGTCGGAGCCCCCCTTCGGTTCCCCCCGGAGAATCTCAAGAGAGGGTGATGACAGTAAGGGTTTTTAGTCTGGTTGACGTTCATGAGAAACATGACATAACACAAAATGCGTGCCTGCTCTCTGAGCGTTAGTCAGAGTGGCAGCAAGTGTGTTCCCTGGACAGATGGACGGACCGTCTGATCAGCAGGGGTTACACGCTGCAGTTCGCAGCCCAACCCCCACCGTTTAGAGGGATTATAAAGACGGTTCTGTCTTCTCAAGAACAGAGCTCGTCTCTACAGTCAGAAGTTCAGGAATTTCTGAAGAAAAACGTGATTTCCAGAGTTCCAAGAGTAAAATATGTTTTTTTTTCCTCCCACTACTTCCTGTTTCTAAAAAAAACGAAGGGATGAGACCAATTCTCGACCTGTTCATGTTCAGCAATTAGATCGTGGGGAGACAATTCCACATGCTGACAAACACCTGCTGGAGAACTTCACCAGAACGACTGGTTTTCACCTCCATAGATCTGAAGAGCGCATATTTTCACATTTTCTATCATTCTGAAACACCCCACGCACGTTCTCGAAATGCATGGAGACGGCTCTGCAATCGTGACACATAGCAGGAATGAGAATTCTTTTTATCTGGACGATCTGCTCTTATTAGCTTGGTCCAGATAGGAAGAAGTCGCACAGACAAAAACGCTAGTGTTACACCTGCTAAACCTGGGTTTTCTATAAACTGGTGTTGCGTTTGGGAAAAAGTTCTGTTCGTCCATCCCAGATGATTATATGGAAGTGGAGCTAAACTCGACCACAACGAGAGCCCGTTTATCGCAACTGAGAGCCAAAGCTCTGTCAGCTCAGCTTCGCCATGTCAAACTCTGCAGCATAGTGACAGTCTGCCTGTCATACGACTCCTGGACGATGTCAGCGGCCCACATCATGGTTCCGCTGGGGCTACCTCACATGAGACGCTTTCAGAGATGGTTCGCCCGCGTGTGCATAGATCCTGTGCACCAGAAGAAGCAGATTATCTATGTGCCCCCCTCTGTGAGAACTGATCTGAATCATTGGGGAAACCCCCTCATTCTGTCAGAGGGAGTTCCCATCAGCAGGCCTATGTTACACGTCTCCATTTTCACAGACATGTTCGTGTCAAGCTGGGAGGTGTCTCTCCCAGGCAGTGGGAGCACAGCGGCTGGACCACATGTCGCTTCACATAAATGTGCTAGAATGTTTTCACGGTCTGAAACGTGACTCAGCATGTTGCCCCCCTGCTGCGGGATCAGAATGTTCTGATCCACACAGACAACAATGTGACGGCAGCTTACATAAACCGTTCGGGAGGCATGCGCTCAGCCCAACTGTTACGCATTGTGAAACAGCTATTGTGTTGCTCACACACAAACCTGCTCTCCATCAGAGCAGTGTACATTCCCAGCATCCTGAACTGGGGAGCGAATATCATGTCAAGGGGCGGTCCCTGCCACAGAAACTGGAGCCTCCATCCCGAGCTGATCTCTCAGATTTGGAGCAGGTTCGGGTGAGCAACAGTGGATCTGTCCACTACACAGGAGAACGCCCAGTGTCAATTATGGTTCTCACTGAGCCCACGAGACGACTCACCGTTAGGAGTGGACGCCTTCACTCAGAGCCCGTGGCCAAAAATGCTCCTTTATGCGCTTATATCAAAGTGGACAGCTTTTCAGCACTGGTACACAGAGAACTGTGTAGAGGCCATCTCATGTCCACTAGGTGGCGTGCTGTCCTTTCTGTAGCAGTTGATGCACAGAAATCTAGCGTTCAGCACCATTAAGACTTATGCTGCAGCTATTTCTTCCTGTCATGAGGACTTCAGTGACAGAACAGTTTTTAATCACCTGCAGATGAAGCGTTTCCTGAAAGGTGTATGGAGACACAGACTGGTGTCACGCCCACTAGCTCCACAGTGGGACCTAACGATGGTTCTGCATGCTCTGATCAAAGCTCCTTTTGAGCCTTTAGATCAGGTTTCACTTAAATTCCTGTCACTTAAAACAGCCCTGCTATTGGCTTCGACATCAGCCAAGAGAGTGAGCGATTTACCTATGCTCTCTGCTGCCTCGTCATGCCTCAGGATTCAAGCTGATGGCAGCTCAGCTGCGCTGAGACCTAACCCAACTTTCATACCAAAAAAAAAATCACAAGCTTGTTTAAATCGAGAATGATAACCTTGGATTGGCTTTATCCTCCTCCTCCTCACAATTCAGAGGTGGAAGCATTATCTCACCTCCTATGTCCCGTGCGCGCGCTTGCATGTTATATAGCACACACGGCCCCAATGCGTTATTTTCAGCGTCTGTGCATTACAGGGACACCTCTTCAGGTCGCCCTTTATCCTTTCAGTGCCTCTCACACTGGCTGTGTTAGGCTATTTCTGAAGCTTACAGAGCATCAGGACTGGACCCTCCAGAGAATCTCAGAGTTCATTCCACCAGAGGGATTTCATCCTCTACAGCTTTGCTTGGAGGGATGACAGTGGAGGACATTTGTACGGCGGCCGCTTGGTCATCGCCTTGGTCATTTTTTTGCTTCTATCTACGTGATGTTTCTGCCTTCTCCATGACTCATTCTGTTCTCAGCGTTCTAATAGAATGATTTTTACTTGTTTCATGGAATTTTGTTTTAAGCTCACATCTGACTGCAAGCAATTACAGTGTGAGAGATTTATTATCAGTCACAAGTTCATGACTGCTGTTTTAATTGTTACTAATTAGTTCATGAATGCTGTTACCAAACAGTTCATTTGGTTACTAATCAGTTCATTTTGTTATTAATCAGTTCATACTGAAGAGCTGTTGACCTGCTCTATTCATCGTTACACAGTTACAATTTTTAACCTCTGTTGTTTCCATTCTCACCAGCAGGACTGCGTTTCAGCTGTCCCTTTTTCCCCATCGGAGATCTTCTCTCTCCGGTGAGCTTCTGTGCATGGAACGCATAATTATGCAGCGTGTAATTATGCACACAGAAGGCTGAGTGATGAAATGTTTTTTGGTGCAAGCGGGCATTTCATGTTGTGTCTGAATGAACCCAGTGAGGCATAGACTACATCCTACTTCGCCTTTAACCAGTGGTGGGATGTAACTAAGTACAAATACTTTGTTACTGTACTTAAGTACATTTTTCATGTATCTGTACTTTACTTAAGTAGAGTTAAATGTGGGTACTTCATACTATTACTCCACTACATTTTAAATCAAGTATTTGTACTTTCTACTACACTACATTTCTATAACGCATTGCATTACAAATTACATTCATGTTGCGGTTTTTTGATTTGTTTGTTACTTTGAAAATAACAAATCGTGAGAGGAGAGCTGTTCCATTGAATCACTGCAAAGTGGGCAGGTAACGTTAAGCCTGCCTTCAAGAAGAGCTGGACCAATGACGTATATTGTACTATATATGTCACTGAGCTGGATGCACCCGCAGCATCGCTACACCCAAAATGTATTCCACTGCAAGAGAGTCAGCCAGAAGATATGCGCCACCCATGGCCTTATTGAAAGACTGTTTCAGTACAGCAGAACAGATTCTCTCTCCCAAAAGAGCCAGACTGGACTCAAAAATCTTTGAAAACCAACTTCTTCTGAACTTGAACAAGAAATTCTTGCTGCAATATTAAAATATGTCAGTTCATGATGTTAGGAGACGAGTTGTCTCCAAATGACTCAACACTCAGGTTCAAGTTTTAAAAATGGTGTCAGGAAGTTAAAATATTGTTCATTATTGACCCATTATAAGATTGACTAGACAGT
Source organism: Nematolebias whitei (assembly GCF_014905685.2). Lineage (NCBI taxonomy): Eukaryota > Metazoa > Chordata > Actinopteri > Cyprinodontiformes > Rivulidae > Nematolebias > Nematolebias whitei. Next base: position 46,591,104 of record NC_056510.1, on the reverse strand, counting down.
ATTTTAACTAGAGTTGATGACAAACTGGAGTTGAAATATCAGTTGAAATAATCAGAGCCTGTTCCTTTGTTAGTTGTGTCTAATGCTCCTTTTGTTCAGGCAGATGACTTTTACTTAAATGTGTTTACTGCAGTTAAAATGACACATTGGTTTTTCTTTGTGTTGAATAAAAACTTTCAAAGGTATAATTGTTCCTCTTTCTTATTTTGATTAATGACATTTAACTCTGCATGTCATCCCTGAAATTCTGATGCACAGAATCACAAGTCCAAGTGTGAAATGTGTCACAGAGTAAACACAATAAAAACATTTATCTGCAGCATTGTTCATTAAAATGGCTCAACACTATTAATGTAATACAGAAAATATACATAAGGTAGGCATACTTAAAGAAATGTAGACCATTGCATTATGTAATACATTCAGGGAGTACTTTTACTTTTAATACTTTAAGTATTTTAAAAGCAAGTACTTATTTACTTTTACTTAAGTAAAAATGTTAATGTGGTACTTCTACTTTTTACTAGAGTACATTTTTGTCTGTTATTTGTACTTTTACTTAAGTACAGTGTTTGAGTACTTTCTCCACCACTGCCTTTAACCCACTAGCGACAGCCTTAAAGGGCGAAGCCTATACAAAATAGAACATTGGTTACATACTGTAACCCCAGATTCTACGAGAATAGGTGCAGCCCTTTATGCTCTGGATGTAACGAACCCCCAAATGTCTGGACCAAAATCACCACAAACACCAA
>NC_056510.1:46545502-46585349 GCF_014905685.2 Nematolebias whitei | reverse complement strand
CGGACCACCGCAAGGGTCTTGGTAAGCCCTGGGTGGCAAAACAAACGGGAAGAGTGACAAAACTCTAAAACTTTCTTAATCATTTCAGGAGGAACAAATAGACGATTGTCAGGGCAATTAGGAGGAGGAGGACGATACCGACAGGAGGTTCTCAGGTCAGCCTCTAGTCGAGTCATGGCCAGGCAGGTAGTTTCTGGCAGGATGAAGCTCTCCTCCTCCACAGGTTGAGAGGAGTCGCCCTCAAAAAGGCGGGAAAGAGCGTCCGGCTTGACGTTTTTCTCTCCCGGACGGTATGACAACGTGAAATTAAAGCGAGAGAAAAAGAGTGCCCACCTGGCCTGACGGGGGTTCAACCGGCGTGCTGACCTGAGATACTCCAGATTCTTGTGATCCGTCCACACCTGGAAGGGAAATCTGGAGCCCTCCAGCCAGTGGCGCCACTCCTCCAAGGCGAGTTTAACGGCCAGCAACTCCCGATCACCCACGTCGTAGTTGCAATCAGCAGCAGAAAGGCTCCTAGAAAAGAAGGCACAGGGGTGAAGACGCCCCTCTCTGCTGCGTTGGCTGAGTATAGCCCCCACCCCGGTGCTGGAGGCATCAACCTCGACAATGAAGGGTTCCTCTGGATTGGGGGCCTGAAGGATGGGAGCGGATGAGAACAGGGCCTTAAGTTTGTTAAACGCCTCTTCAGCGACTGGGGACCAAACAAAACGGGATTTAGTGGAAGTCAGTGAGTGGAGAGGTTTGGAAATGAGGCTGTATCCCTTAATAAACCTGCGGTAGAAATTAGCAAACCCCAAGAACCTTTGAAGTTGTTTACGGTCCTTGGGGTTTGGCCAATCTACAACAGCCGCAATCTTGTTACGGTCCATCGCCATCTTGTTTGGAGAAATAACAAAACCTAAGAACGATGTGGATGATACATGAAAGTCACATTTCTCTGCCTTAACATAGAGTCCGTTCTGTAAAAGACGGGTAAGAACCGCACGGACCTGTTTGCGATGAGTGGGGAGATCTCTAGAAAAAATGAGGATGTCATCTAAATAAACAAAAACAAACTGATTGACCATATCTCTTAACACGTCGTTGACCAGATTCTGAAAAACAGCAGGTGCATTGGTTAACCCAAAAGGCATGACCAGGTATTCATAATGTCCATTGGGGGTGTTGAAAGCTGTTTTCCACTCATCCCCCTCACGGATACGAACTAAGTGGTAAGCATTACGAAGGTCAAGTTTGGTGAACACATTGGCCCCTTGCAGAAGGTCAAAAGCAGAGTTCATGAGAGGTAATGGGTACTTGTTTTTGACAGTAATCTTATTCAGCCCACGGTAATCTATGCAGAGGCGGAGAGAGCCATCTTTTTTTTCAGAGTCAGAGTCAGAGTTTCTTTATTGTCATTCGCACCTCATGTGGTACATGTGGTGGAGCGAAATTATGTACACAGGGTCCCAGTTACATCCAACAATAAAATGTATAAGAAAAACAGTAATAACATCTAAGATATGAACTAAGAAAAACATCAACTAAATATACACTAAGCACTCATAACATAAAACATTGAACATCACCACAAACATGAACATGAGTCTGTGAGCAGATGTGCACGCATGAACACATCAACATTGAAACAGATCAGCAGCAACATGAAACAGATCAGCAGCAACATGATATGGTTTTTCACAGTGATTATTCTAGTTAGAGATTCATGAGTCTAACAGCCTCAGGGTAGAAGCTGTTCCTCAGTCTAGTGGTTCTACACTTAATGCTCCTTAACCTCCTTCCTGAGGGGAGTGGGGCAAAAAGTGTGTGTGCTGGGTGGGTGGGGTCCTTCATGATGCAGGTGGCCCTCTTCCTGCATCTGGAGGTGTAGATGTCTGTGATGGTGGGGAGACTGACTCCAACAGATTTCTGTGCAGCCTTCACCACTCTCTGCAAAGCCTTTCTTTCTGCAGCTGTGCAGCCTCCATGCCACACATTGATGCTCGAGCACAGGATGCTCTCCACTGCACACCTGTAGAAGGAGGTGAGGACTGAGCTTCCCAGACCAGCTCGCCTCAGCCGTCTGAGGAAGTAGAGTCTCTGATGAGCTTTCTTGATCAAGCTGGTGGTGTTGTTGCTCCAGCTGAGGTTGTCATTCATGTGTACACCCAAGTACTTGTAGCTGGAGACCACTTCCACCGCAGATCCTCTTATGTTCAGGGGGGTGTAGGTGTTTTTGTTCCTTCTGAAGTCCACAATCATCTCCTTTGTCTTCTTCACATTGATGTGAAGGTTATTCTCTCTGCACCAGCTCTCCAGGTGTTCCACCTCCTGCCTGTAGCTGGACTCATCATTGTTTGTGATGCATCCCACCACCGCTGTATCATCTGCAAACTTTACAATGTGACAGCCTGGATGGGTAGCTGCACAATCATATGTGAGCAGAGTAAACAGGAGGGGGCTCAACACACATCCCTGAGGAGAGCCAGTGCTGAGGGTTATGGTGGAGGAGGAGAGGTTGTGGATCCTCACTAACTGTGGTCTGTTTGTTAAAAAGTCTAGTACCCAGTTGCAGATGGAGGGGCTTAGTCCTAGTGTGGATAGTTTGTCCATCAGGGTTTGGGGGATCATGGTGTTGAAGGCGGATGTGAAGTCCACAAAGAGCATACGGACGTAAGAGTTTTTCTGCTCCAGGTGGTTGAGTGCAGTGTGGACCACAGAGGAGATTGCATCCTCTGTTGATCGGTTCTCACGGTATGCGTACTGATGAGGGTCCTCGTTGATGTTGATGGTTGTTTTGATGTGAGTCATGACCAGTTTTTCGAAGCATTTAGCGACTATCGGGGTGAGGGCCACTGGCCGATAGTCATTCAGACCAGTCACTGTAGAGCTTTTTGGGACTGGGATGATGGTGGCAGTCTTCAGGCAGGTGGGAGCTGTCTCCAGGGTAAGTGAGGTGTTAAAGATGTCTGCCAGCACCTCACAGAGCTGATCAGCACATTCCTTGAACACTTTTCCGGGGATGTTGTCTGGGCCAGTTGCTTTGTGCGGATTAATCCTCCTGAAGGTACTCCTTACTTCTGCCGAGGTCACGCTGAGATGCTCTTCATCCGGTGGTGAGGTGAGTCTGGTGCTGGGTGGTCTGTTCGGGTCTTCAAAGCGTGCATAGAACTTGTTGAGGGCATCAGGCAGAGATGGGTCTTTGGGACATTGTTCACTCCTTCCTTTATAATCTGTTATGCACTTAATGCCCCTCCACATGCTCCGAGGGTCTTGTGAGATGAATTGACCCTCGATCCTCTTTGCATATGTGGCCTTGGCCCTCTTAATACCAGCAACCAGCTCTTTTCTTGTCCTACTCAGCTCCTCTGAGTTTCCAGACCTGAAGGCAGTGTTCCTGGCTTCCAGCAGGGTACGCACCTCTGCATTCAGCCAAGGTTTTCTGTTTGGGTAGCTTTTAACATTTCTGATAGTGGAGACTGTGTCAGTACATGTACTAATGTAACCCAGTACTGAGGATGTGTATTGGTCAAGATCAAGCGAACCTCCATTTTCAGCAGCTTCTCTGAAAACCTGCCAGTCTGTTCGATCAAAACAATCTCTCAGTATGGGGCCACTGTCCTGGATCCAACATTTAACTTTCTTTTGAACCGGTCTGGAGCGTCTCAGTGGGGGCATGTAAGCAGGAGCCAGGAAGATTGAGATGTGGTCTGACAGTCCTAGGTGGGGGCGGGGTTCGGCTTTGTATGCATCTTTTACGTTCGTGTAAACACGGTCCAGCGTGCGGTCTCCACGTGTCGGAATCGTCACATGCTGATTAAAGCTTGGGAGACAGTCCTTTAGATTCACGTGGTTAAAGTCTCCGGCTACAACGTAAAGAGCCTCGGGGTGTTTGTTCTGCAGCGAGCTGATGATATCATGTAGCTCCTGTAGTGATTCATTAGCATTAGCGTCCGGAGGAATGTAAACAACTGTGATAAAAGTCACTGTGAACTCTCGGGGTAGATAATGTGGCCGACATTTCACTGTTATTTGCTCCAAAGCCTTCGAGCATGAGCTATTTACAACAGTACAGTTCGTGGACCAACTTTTACTCACGTAAATGCACACTCCGCCCCCCCGTGATTTCCCCGTTAGCTCGCTGCAGCGGTCCGCTCGAAAAAAAAGTCTGTCATCCAGCTGGAAGACTGAGTCCGGTGTTTCACTTGTAATCCACGTTTCTGTGAGGCAAAGCACTGCACACTTCTTCATCTCTTCTGAGGCGCCCGCTCTCAGACGAAGTAAATCCACCTTGTTGTCCAACGAGCGGACATTCGACAGAAAGAGAGACGGCATGGGGAGTTTACCGGCTTTAGCGTTAGCTCGTAGCCTCACCATACCCACAAAGAAGAAACCCGCCCCAGCAGGAGAAACGGAGGGTCTGATGATGCCAGCTTGGAGAGATTCGTGGATGTAGTCCTTCATGGACTGCTGTTCAGGGGCAGAAAGAGAATAGAGGGGGCCCCTAGGAGGTGTGGAGCCAGGAAGGAGGTCAATAGGACAATCGTAAGGCCAGTGGGGAGGCAGAGATGTGGCCCGAGCTTTATTAAAGACCTCCTTGAGATCATGGTACTCGGAGGGAACCTTAGCTAGATCAGGGTAGAACTCCTCCGAGAACTGAAAAGAGTCTTTAGTCACGACAGCGTCCATCAGGCAGGAGGACAGACACTCCTCTGCCCAACCCAGAATCTCCCCCTTTCTCCAGTCAATGTGTGGATTGTGTTTAATAAGCCAGGTGGCACCTAAAACCACCGGAGATTGAGGGGAATTAATCACGAGGAAGCTGATAGTCTCTTTATGGTTACCCCCCAAATGAAGGGTGACGGGCTCAGTAATTTGTGAGGAGGAGTTCAAAGGGTGCCCATCCAGAGCCACCACAGAAGTTTTGCTGGATGACTCCAGTATCCTGATACCCGCGCGGACAGCAAACTTATAGTCCATAAATTCAGTATCAGCCCCAGAGTCAATAAACACTTTTACAGGAGTCGAAGACTTACCCGGGATGGAGAGACTAGCCTGCTGGATGATGGATGAGGAGAGTTCAGACGACAGAGTTTTGCTCAGTAAACATCTCCTCACGTTTACTGAGCGAGACCTTTTACCGGGCACATAGAGATGGTATGTCCTGATCCACCACAATAAAAACACAGACGCCCCCTCCGCCGTCTCTCACGTTCCGCAGGAGTAAGGCGACTACGACCCAGCTGCATGGGTTCCTCTGTAGTTAAAGAAGAAGAAACAGAAGACAGAGGAACCTTAACCTCCATAGGAGGCTCACTAACCATCGGGGTGGTCGGTAGAGAGCGCGACCCTCGTTCCCTTGCCCGCTCGACCAACCGAAGGTCCACCCTGGTGGCCAAGTCCTCCAGGTCTTGGAGGGAGTCTGGGTATCGTTTAGTGGCAAGACCGTCCTTGATGTTCTCATTAAGACCCCGGTAGAAAGCATCGGTGAGCGCCTCCTCGTTCCAATGACTACCTGAAGCGATAGCATGAAAGTCTATAATGTAGTCTGTTACTCGTCGGTTACCTTGACGGATGGTGAACAGGCGTCTGGCGGCTTCTCTTTCAGGGAGGACTGGATCGAAAACGCGACACAGCTCCTTTGCAAAAGTCTGAAAAACATAACAGTTTGGAGAGTCTTGTTGCCATTCGGCGGTTCCCCACCTCTTGGCCTTGCCAGAGAGGAGGGAGATCGTGTAAGCTACCTTTGACCTCTCAGTGGTAAAACACAAGGGTTGCAGCTGAAAATGAATCTCACACTGAGTGATGAAGGGTCGGCACTGATCGGGTTCCCCAGAGAACAGCTCGGGAGGAGCAAGACGAGGCTCCCGAGCAGGTTCAGAACAGGAACGAGGGACAGCAGAGTCCTGGTTATTGTGAAGAGGAGTAATAGTTTTTAACATACATACAATGTCTTCCATACCTGACTCAAGTTTATTAATCGCACCCTCGACACCAGAGCGCCAGTCAGCAAAAGGTGAGTGGTCCATAAAGGCCAGATAGTTCTGTAACGAACCCCCAAATGTCTGGACCAAAATCACCACAAACACCAAGACTCAGGTTAAAAATTTATTTTTTCTTGATAGAGCTTTGCCTCTCAAAGAGAACCTGGCTCTGGTGTCGGTCTCAGGGTAAACGACTGGAACGAGTCTAAGGACAGGGAGAGAACGGTTAGTGGCCCGACAGGAGACAGAAGCAAAAGCAAAAGTCAGAATATGGAAACCACTAACCGTTACTCTGTCAGGAGGGGGTTCAGAGGAGCTGAGATGTTCCAGTACGGTGGGATCGCTGCAGGGGGGATGGTCCTGGTGAGAGGAGACAGCCAGCTGCAGTGAAGAGCTCGAGGATGGATGGAGGAGATGACACGCTGGTCCGAGAGGCGTGAGGCGAAGTCAATCAGGCGAGGGTCGAAAACGAAGAGCAGAAAAGCGTCAGTCCAAAGCAGGAGCAGGCGAGGAGGCAGTGTGAAGGAGGCGTAGGTCGGTACCGATGAATGAAGGCGTAGATCCGGTGAGGAGCGGTCTAGAGGCGAAGTCAGGCGAGCGAAGGTCCCAGAACGAGAAGTCAGCACGAGGAGGCGAGGATACATAAACCAAGGAGCGGGACAGGAGCAAGGAGTGCAAACAAAAACAAAATACTACGAAGGAAACCGGAAACTATGAGCGCTGGATAACTACTTGCAGTAAACTGTGTTCGACTATCTGGCACTCACCCTGTGCGCAGGTCAGGTTTATAAAGGGTGAAGCGACAGGTGCATTTAATGAGGTAATCAGTGCAGAGTGTGCTGGAGAGAAGACAACCTTAAACCCACATGCAGCCAGAGGAGAGGAGACCAATGAGTGCTGCAGAAAACAGAATCACAACACCAAACATAAATAAAAAGAGGAAGGTAAAGAAAAGAAGATTTACAGACACCAAGCAGTGAACAGAGTGAAAAAGATTTGACTCGAACAGGCGTGAATCGTGACACTGGACCTCACTGGTTCCTAAATGGCTGAAGAAAAAAGCTATTTGGGAGCTGATTACCTGGTCTCACCGTAATTTATACGGACCTGGGGTAAGTCCCTCACAGCAGGTGGGCGTGAACTAAAGTTTTCAGTGCTGCGCTGCGTGCAAATGGATAAACCCACTAGCGACTGCCTTAAAGGGCTGCATCTATACTCATAAAATCTGGGGTTACAGTACGTAACCAACGTTTTTGAATGATAAAAATATGCATAGAACGTTAATTATTACACAATTTAATAATTTATTTTGAGTGCAAATACAATTACCATGATATTTTTTTTTTAAAGAATTTATATTTCTTAAACATTTTTTTGTTCTGCTTAGCTTAAAACAGTACTAACAGAAAACAATAAGAACATTTGTGTAATAAGGCATTTAGTGCAAACATAAAGTTTGTAGGAAATTTGTAAACAAACACATTGTGCCTCAGAAGCCATGACTTTCCACGTGTAGTAAAAAGATAACTTGTAAACTAAAAAGGACAATGCTCCATCACTGGAGTCAGCCCATTTCTTCCATTTGTATCTATAGAGCTCGTGCTGCAGTAAGGAGTGGTTTGTTTTTCAGAGCCTAAGAGTAAAACTCTGAGCAAGACATTTCATCATTTAGGCTGACAATGAGCTCATTTCTAATTAGTTCAGAAGAACATTTGTTTTGCACATCAGTCCATTTATTTTTCATGAGAGAAAATCCATCCATCCATCCATTATCTTTACCCGTTTATTCCATTTTGGGTCACGGGGGTCGCTGGTGCCCATGTCCAGCAATCACTGTGCGAGGGGCGGGGTACACCCTGGACGGGTCGCAAGTCCATCACAGGGCCACATAGAGACACACGAGACAAACAACCATTCACTCTCACCCCTAGGGACAATTTAGAGTTACCAATCAGCCTAACATGCATGTTTTTGGTCTGTGGGAGGAAACCGGAGCACCCAGAGAAAACCCACGCATGCACGGAGAGAACATGCAAACTCCACCCAGAAAGGCCCTGGACCGGGGTTTGAACCAGGGACCTGCTCGCTGAGAGGCAGCAGCTCTACCAGTTGCGCCACCGTGCTGCCCTGAGAGAAAATCATTTCCACAAATCCAGTGGAAGATGAGATGAGGACAAAGATACAACAGCTGGATGTTGGGGAGGTCAGCTGCCTGAAGAACTTGATCCACCTCTGCTGTTCCCTTGGACTGACACCTTCTCCTGAGCTTCTGTGGTGAGGAGCTGCAGTCACACAGTCCTCATGAAGCTCATCCATAGACATGCTTAGCCTGCCAAAAGGAGGTAAAAGTTTTATTATCCGAGTTCACTAGAGACACAAAAGTCATGCACAGTGGTAAATAATTGGGAACAAATATTTGTTAATCTTTATAATTTTGCATCATATCCTAACTAACTTTTGAAATTACTTTAATATATCATATATACTGTTTAATTTTTTTAAAGATGCGTATAAGTATGCATATGTTTGTATACTGTTTGATTATGTATTTATTTCTATATATCAGTTGTATCCATTTGTATATAACTATCATTAAGAAAACATGGTTCATCTTTACCTCATTTGAGGCATCAGTGTGAAGAGAGGAGTGGGAGTGGGTTGCTTCCACTTTCAATTTTTGGACCACTTCTTCTATTGCATTTGGACACAGAACATCTTCAGGACATATTCTTGGCAATGCTGGAGTCATTCAGTGTTTGGAGAGTCAGCTTAAATCAGTCGGCTGAGTTGTAACTTAAAGTATGTTTCACAGTGTGGTATACTGTATATGGACTATCTCTGCAATCTGTAATCATAAACATAAGAAATACTATTTAAATTAATTTGTGTATTTTTTTATTTATCTATTTTATGTATTTTTTTATTCTTTTGTTTATCACAATAAAAATATATTTGGCCTTTAATGTTCACATTCATTGCACTTTTACACATTAAGCTTATGCTTTTATTATCCATCCATCCATCCATTTTCTTTACCCGTTTATTCCATTTTGGGTCACGGGGGTCGCTGGTGCCCATGTCCAGCAATCACTGTGCGAGGGGTGGGGGACACCCTGGACGGGTCGCAAGTCCATCACAGGGACACATAGAGACAAACGAGACAAACAACCATTCACTCTCTCATTCACACCTAGGAACAATTTAGAGTTACCAATCAGCCTAACATGCATGTTTTTGGACTGTGGGAGGAAACCGGAGCACCCGGAGAAAACCCACGCATGCACGGAGAGAACATGCAAACTCCACCCAGAAAGGCCCCTGGACCGGGGTTTGAACCAGGGACCTGCTCGCTGAGAGGCAGCAGCTCTACCAGTTGCGCCACCGTGCTGCGCTTTTATTATTATTATTATTATTTTACATACCATATCTGCCTCTGGCGTTGCCCGGTGGACAAATACTGGTCAAGGGTTCTCCTGGTTTTGTTGTCTTTCACATTTCTTATGTGTCCAGTGGTGGAAGCTGTTTAACATCAAATTGTCCACCATGGGCTACAGACAAAGTGTGCTAGCAGACAGTACTATGTGCTTTATATCCATTAGCGTGCACTCTTTCCAGCCATGTTTCCTTTTCCCACTTGATTCTGTATTTTTGCAGCTGTTTCTTTTTTTTCTGGGAGGAGAAGTCGGGTTATTGATGGAAGATGAACCGTGTGCAAAGTTTAAATCCTCTGAATTCCTGCCGCTCTGGTCCATGATGTCTTGTTGTCGAATCCTGTCTGTCGGTGGTTGTGATAAACAACAGGAGCTGGACCAATGAGATAAGCCAGATTCAGGGCTACGTGAGTAAGAATATTGCTCATTGGTCATAGAGAAGGAGAGAGCGAGAGTTAATTTACTGTAAAATCCCATATACAGCACCGAATCATTTACTAAGTCATGGACGTGTTTTTTGACTTTCATGATAATACGGGACAAAATGCGTCCCGTTGCAGCTCAATACGGAACGTGTACTTTTGTTTCTAAATACGGGACGATTCCGTTTTTTACGGGACGGTTGGCAACCTTAATTAGACAGACTAAGATACGACACAGCACCAAACCCAGCCTCACTGGCATCACAAAAGTGATGCAGCTGCGCACTTCTTATCTCCCCAAATCCTTTGGGTGTGATGTATCTTCTGACACTAAAAGTGTCAAGAAGAACTAAATCTTCAACCCATTTTTTCCAAACTTGTGCCATTTCTGTTGGAATTGTCTCATCCCAGCCCAACTTCAGTTTACATAGATGTTGAAGAATTTGCTTTGCAGGGAGAATGACTGGAGCTAAGAGACCCAAAGGGTCATAAATAGAGCTGACCCTGGACAGAACACCACGTCTTGTTAGTGGTTTGTGCTTGTTTACAATGCTAAAGGTGAAAACATCCTGTTCAACATCCCATTGCACCCCCAAGGCTCTTTCAGTGGGAAGCTGGTCCCGGCTAATGTCCAGCATCTTTACACGTTGCTCTGTTTTCCTCAGGTATCTTAAAGAGGACAGAGCGATCACTGCGTACACATTTATTGAGCTTAACCCCCCCATTGCACACACCACTGTGAGCTGCTGATAAAGAGAGATGGCCTGCTCAACAGACTGAACAGACATAAGACAGTCATCTACATAGAAACTGTACCTGCTTGTATTTACCACCTCTTCTGGGTACATATGTTGGTTGTCATCAGCAGTCTTTAATAATGCATATGTGGCACAACTGGGGGAGGACACTGCACCAAAAATGTGAACCAACATTCTATGCTCAACATGCTATGCTATGCTCTTTTTTTTTTCCGTTCAACCTTTATTTAGACAGATAAATCACACTGAGCCTTGAAGACTCATTTACAAGTGAGATTTGCTTAGACAGACAAAAAAGTAGTGAAACTGGAACACGTGGGAATTGGAGACAAAAAAATTCCTATTAAATTTTTTCTTCTTGGCTGAGAACAAAAACTCTTAATATTAAAAAAAAAAACACCTCGCACATATTGACATAGACATTCCGCAGAGGGGGAGAGACAATGAGAATGGTGAGCAATGTTCAAGGATGCACTCGAGGACACTGTAAGAGTTCTGATAAAGATGTAATAATCATCCAGTTTCTCCGGTGAGATCCGTAAACATTCTTGAGTGATGTCGGGGAATGGCCAAGGACAACGCCTATGGTAACCCAAGAGTCCTGAAATGATGACACAATGTTTATTCAGCTGGTTTCATCTGGTTATCAGTTGGAAATTCCTCAATGGTAGGGGGAGGGGGTGGGCAGAGTGTTAGATCACATGTTCTCCAGGTGAATTCAGATAAGATGGCCTTCAAGGCCAGCCAAGGGAGCCAAATTCAGATAAACACACAGTTGTTTTGGGGACAGGCAGAACTTAATGACATCTACCTTGAGTCTGTGTTGGTCCAATCGGATTCCGAAATGTCCAAATTACATGGCCACACAGAAAGAACGTGTCTGAGTAAAATCCCAGAGATCTGATCCATTCTGCCAAAAGCATTTGAGTTTGGGTACTCGAGGCACGAACCAAGCTATCATAAGGCAAGCAGCATGATCGGGTCCAATTTCGCTGCCGACAACTTCCTTGTTTGTAGATAAACCAGTGACCAGCCTAATCCAAAAAGCAGGAACCAGTTATCATAAGTCCAATTATAAATGCGTCCTTAAAATCCACAAATGGCAGCAGAGATAGACACATCATCATATCTTCCAAGTTGATGAGATATCCAGCTGCGTGCGTGTCAACAGGGCAAATCGGCTCGCCTAAAGCCTGTCTTCTCTTCGAAGAAATGTTGTAAATTGTGTTGAGGGACCAACTGATCAAATCAAGTCCATAATTATGGTTCAGAAGATATGTAGAGAGAGGCTCAGAAGCAGTTTCACAGATAGACAGAGCAGCAAAGCAGAGAGGGAGGAGAAAAAGTGTTCCCACCTCGGCAAGAGGTCTGACTCTTTTCTGGCTACCAGAGAAAATGTAAGTAATTTACATGTTCCTCAACTACTCTGACTTGGTGGAACATCCTTTAATGTCTGTCATAAGGGCTAGTGGACCCTGCTGAATGCAAATGAGCCCACCTACTAAGGTGCTAGTCAAATCTGGTCCTTGTAATAGGTCTTTGTTCAGTGATGTTCCAGCAAACACTGCAGCACAATCATAAACAACCTGCAACATTTTCTTGCTGGGGTGGTAGACCCCATGATGAGGTACAAGTATAATCCACACCTTTCCTTCTTCATGTTCCACCTGATCTTGTGGTATTATTTATGAATGCCCTTCCACACCAACATTATGCATGAATTATTTGAATTCTTCAAAGAATAGCTGATCCTTCAAAAAATAGCTGATCCTTATGACATCCTCTCTTACAGTCTCTCTTACACTCTTACAGATGGTGGAGGCTGGGAGAGGACAAGGTCCACCAAGCTGAGCACATCAGGGCACTGATGCTGTAGCATTCAATTTATCTCAGGCCAAGATGTAGAATGGAGAGTGTCAACCTTTTGGTACAAATGTTTCTTTTAGAATCATCCACTGGTCTGGGATGAGAGCAGTTGTCACTCCTGAGGCTTGAAGGACTTGTCAGTTCATCTACCTCTGCCTCCCCAAACTCTGCAGAAAGACAAACAAATAGTCCCATAACCCATCATGGACCCCGTAGCTAGTGTCGGCTTTCGGCTGTCGAGCCGAGGGGCTGCAGCTGCTGGGACGAGGTGCGGCAGTGCGGGAGGATATCGCCGTTGGATCTTTGTTCCTGTGAGGGCCGATCTGCTGCCGTGGTTCTTGGAGCGTCTGGAGCTACGGGATCTGGTCTCCAAGAGTCCGACTTCCGGCGTCTGCTGGTCTGTGGTGGTGGAGGGCGGCTCTGGGCTAACAAATTGTCAGACCGCTGCCATCGGGCAGGTGGAAGTGAGTAAATTATGGCCAAATCCAAAGTAAAAAAACATGATTTCCTGGAACCAAGCTCAGACGATATTGAGGAGATAAAAAAATCCTTGAGCCTCATGAGTGCTGAACTCGCAAATTTAACATCCCAGCAGAAACTTCTGATTGGGTTGTTTGAGGAAGTGAAACAATTAAAACTACAAATAAATCTCAAGGATAAAAAAATAATGGAACTTGAAGAAAAATTAGATGACTTGGAACAGATTTCAAGACAAGACAATCTTCTTATAACTGGATTAGAGATAAAACGTACATATGCAAGCACTACTTCTGGGAAGGAAACTACTGAAGATTCATCTCCACAGGAGCAACTAACATTAGAAGAGCAGGTGAGCTCCTTTTTGCAAGATAAGAAGATCGACATACATCATGAAGACATCTCTTTGTGTCACACCCTGCCCAGCAAAATTGATAAGTCTAAACCGGTTATTGTTTTGAAATTCATTAGCAGGAAATTAAGAAATAAGGTAATAATGCAGGCAAAAAAACTCAAGGGAACAAAAGTGTATATAAATGAACATTTAACAAAAAGAAATGGAAATCTGGCACGTGAAGCACGGTTATTAAAAAAACAAAACAAAGTGTTTTCTACATGGACAAGAAATGGAAAAGTATGGATAAAAGTTCAAGAGGATCGCAAGCAAAAATAATAAAAGACATGAAGGATCTTGACAAACTCAGATAAATCTAGATGACAAATAAACATAGATAATGAAATATATTGAACACAAAATTCATAAGAAAAAGTCTGATGAATAAATACACTGAATTACAATGACGTATGATGAATCAGAATTCTATGTTGAAGATGAGATCGACAGAAATGTTTTTCCATTTAGAAATGATAGTATATATTATAATGATGATCAGTTTAATGATATAAACACAACTAACGAAGATCTTTCTATTGTGCATTTAAATTGTAGAAGCTTAAATGCAAACATATCAAACATTTCAGATTATTTAAAAGGGTTAAATAAGACTTTCAAAATAATAACATTATCTGAGACATGGTTAAATGAAGGAAATATAAATAATGCTTTTATTGAAGGGTATGAATTACATCATATGAACAGAAAAAACAAAAGAGGTGGAGGTGTGGCTATATTTATAAACCATGAAATAAAATGCAAATTGATTAGCGAAATGTCAATAATTGTGGAAAATATGTTGGAAATGATAACAATAGAAATAATAAAAAATAATGGAAACAACATCATAAGCTGTGTATATCGATCTCCATCCTCAAATATTGAGTTATTCACTGATAAAATATTGGAGTTGCTAGAAAAGAGAAGAAATAAAAAAGTTTTTTATGTGGAAATTTCAATATTGACTTGGGAAACATCACTGATTCAAAAAACATAAGTACATTCATAAATTCAATGTATAGTTTAAATTTTTGTCCATTAATATCAAATCCTACAAGAATCACAAATCAAAGTGCTACAATAATTGATAATATTTTTACAAATGTGACAGAGGGTGATGTGCTGAGTGGTATTTTGAAGGCAGATCTCAGTGATCATTTACCAGTTTTCACTATTTATAAGAATGATGATGATGTAGTTAAAACAATTATAAGAAAGAACAAAGTAATAAACACTTAAAAAAAAAAAGCATTGAACAAATTAAAAGATGAGTTGGATAAACAAAAATGGGATGATGTATATGTAGATGATGTGAACAAATCATATGATGAATTTATGACGATTCTAGAGGTCTTGTACAAAAAAAATTGTATGCTAAAAAATGATGTACAGAAAGATACAGTGGATCAACCATGGATGACGAAAGGATTGAGAAATGCTTGTAAAAAAAAGAATCATCTGTATTCGTGTTTCTTGAAATCGAAAACTCAAGAGGCTGAAGAAAAATATAAAAAGTACAAAAACAAATTAGTTGGGATCATAAGGAAACACAAGAGGGAATACTATAGTAAATCACTACATGAATGTAGTGGTGATATGCGTACAACTTGGAGAGTAATAAATAATGTTTTGAAAACACATAAAATGAGAACGAGACTTTCACAAAATTTTGTAGAGAATGATGTGGAAATCCATGACGATGATGAAATTGTTAATGGATTTAATAATTATTTTGTTAATGTTGGGTCTAGCCTTGCAGCTATGATTCCTAATGTGGAAAAAAATGTAAGTTATTTAAGTAATGGTTGCGTTAACAGTATGTTTTTGGGTAGAACAGATGAGGAGGAAATAATGAAGGTTGTCAATAGATTTGCTAACAAAAGATCAAAGGATTGTGAAGATATGGATATGGTGGTAGTAAAGGAAATAATAAGTCATGTCATTGAACCATTTACGTATATTTGTAATCTATCATTCTCAAAAGGTATATTCCCAGACAGAATGAAAATAGCTAAAGTAGTTCCTGTCAGGATCAGCTGGACAGGAACGAACCCAGTTATGCAGACAGGACTCAACTCGGCAGATACAAAAATAAATATCTTTAATGATAAAAATAAAAAGGTAACAAAACAATAAGCTGACGTGGCAGCAAAACTTACATGGACTCAGGAAGCTCAGGGAGAAACTCACAAGACGCAGGAAACATGAAGACCCAAACGAATACGACCCGACAAAGGAACAACACAGAACAGAAGGCTTATATACAAGGACGAGACAAGACGTGATTACAACAGGTGCGACGAGACAAAGGTGGCAACAATTAAACTGACGAGGAAACACTAGGGAAACACAGACACAAACAGAAACAGCAAATGGTACCATCCTTACATTCCTCTTTTTAAAAATGGTGACAAACGTGTATTTAGTAATTATAGGCCTATATCCTTATTGCCACAATTCTCTAAAATTCTCGAAAAATTGTTTATGACCAGATTAGATACATTTCTTGAAAAAAATAATATTTTAAGTAATAGTCAATATGGTTTTAGATCAAATTGTTCAACATCCTTAGCTCTTATGGAGTTGATTGAACAAATTATTACAGCAATTGATAAAAAACAACATTGTATAAGTATATTGGTGGATTTAAAAAAGGCATTTGACACTATTGATCACACCATTCTGCTTGATAAATTAAATCAGTATGGTGTTAGAAGTCTTGCTTTACAGTGGATAAGCAGTTATTTGAGGGATAGAAAGCAGTTTGTTCAGATGGATGATGTAAGATCTAATTTATGCAGAACTTTATGTGGAGTACCACAAGGTTCAGTACTTGGACCTAAATTGTTTATTTTATATGTAAATGATTTAATTGAAGTATCTGACATCCTCAAATGTGTTTTATTTGCTGACGATACAACGTTTTTCTGTTTGGGTAAAAATATGGAACAGATGTTTGAATTGATAAACAAAGAAATTGTTAAAATACAAGATTGGTTTAAATTAAATAAGTTATCATTAAATGTTGATAAAACTAATTTTATGATATTTAGTAAAAAAAAGATAACTTTGGATTTTTCTCTCAAAATTGATGGTACTGAGATATGTAGAGTGAATGAAGTAAAGTTTCTGGGTGTAATTATTGATGATAAACTGTCATGGAAACAGCATATAAATCTTGTAAAAATTAAAATATCTAAGTCAAATGCAGTATTATACAGAGTAAGGGACTTATTAAACAATGATGCTTTATATTTGCTATATAATACACTTGTAGTCCCGCATTTAATTTACTGTGTCACTGTTTGGGGTACAGTATGTAAAACCATAACAAAGCCTATTTTTATTCTGCAAAAAAGAGCTGTAAAAATTATAACAAAAAAGTGTTATTGTCACCCTTCTAATGTTCTGTTTTGTCAATTGAAAATACTTAAGTTTTATGATTTGGTGGATTATAATATTCTTTTATTCATGTTTAAAGCTCAGAATTGCATGCTACCATCAAACATTCAAACATATTTTGTAAAAAGGAAGAGTTGTTATAATTTGAAGGGCATAGATATTTATGTTAAACCCAGTATAGAACCAGTTTAAAGGCTCGGTCTACTACGACACAGGGAATGAGTCTGTGGAATGGTTTGGAAGATGATGCTAAAATGGTGAAGTCAATGTTTATATTTAAGAAAAAGATAAAAACTGTTTTGTTGGAACAATATATATAACTGATTAATATCTATTTTGTTAAGTATGACATTTTGATGAGTTATGTATTTTGATGTATTATATATGAATGTTTATGTTTAAATTGATGGTTTGAATTGATTTTGTTTATGAGGGAGCAGATATGATAAGAAATTTTCTTCTTCTGCTTCCTTTCATTTTATATTTGTTTTTCTTTAATTTTTTGAAATTGTATTTGTGTTTTTATTGGAAATTAAATGAAATGAATAAATAAATAAATAAATAAATAAATAAATATTTAGTTATACTACATGGATCACCAAATGTGTAAATTCTTTTAAAATTGAAAAACATTAGGACAAACTATATACCTTCAGAGTGTTGTGTGTCTGGCCAAGACGTCAGGTCCACCAATTTGGTTGCATGAAGAACCCTGGAGTTCATGTCAGCAAATGTCGCAGGTTCACCTCCCAGTACCATCAACATCAAAATGTCGATGGAAAAGGTGAAACACCCACACCTCCCTCCACCCTCATTCGCCCCACTCTGGGCCCTTGAGCAAGGCCCTTAACTCCCACCATCTGCTCCTAAACAGGTCTCTCTTGAAATTGAGTTCTTGTGGCTCAATGAGACTACCTGGATAAATAAATAAAGGGTAAATGAAAAAAAATTATGTTATGCAAGTTCTCACAGAGACTCTCCAGGAGATGGATCTTTGCTTTCCTCACTGAGCTTAAGACCTTCTCATTCCACTGGTGCTGGTCCATGCAGGCTGCCAGTTTGGGTCCAGGCCTGTGGTGGATTGGTACACTTCATGTATAATAGAAAATCCTTGACAACTTCAAAATTTGCATTCACTGTCTGTACTTCTCACCTTGTTTTGTATTTTGCAAGCACTGACTGGGTGGAGGTGAGACATCCAAAAACTTCAGCCAAGTGCTGCCTGTCTGTATTCCCTTATTTTCATCTAATCTAAAATGAAGGAGAAAAATATTATATAGCGTCATCTTATTTTCCAGATCACCTGTGATAACTTTAACTGCAACACCAAAATTACTGTACTCTACTCTGTTTACATACACTGTCTATAAGTGTGGCTACTTGCCAGTACTAACATAGCATGATGTGTTACTATAAGATTAAGGCAGTTAGCATTACATGATACATGCTATAGTAAACTGATTACTTACTTCCAGAGCCACTCATACCAGTACATCCAGATTTTCATGCTGGGCTGTTTTCAGCTGCTCCGTACCCTCAGCAGCAGTTTTCTCCTTGAACGATGCATTTCACCTCCTTTTTTATAACTGTTTATTGTTGTTGCTGTTCTCCATTGTTGTCATCTTTCTTTGTTGAAATCAGGTCTCTCTTGTAAATGAGTCCTCGAGGCTCAAAGGGATTTACCTCTATAAATAAAGGTTGATTGATTGTGACATTTAGATGATTTGTGGTCTTTGATGGCCTCTAATTTCTAATTTTTTTTGTGCCTACAGTAAGGCTATTATTATTCTTACTGGAGAGCTTGTGCTGCCAACAGATGGACCAAAATATTGACTGGCTGCTCTCATCAAAAACGAGACAGTCATGGAACGCGCCATTGTCATCTATTTTCCATTTTTCCTTAAAAAACCGCCCACAGTTCTTCCCTCAACTCCTCTGGAGAAACTTTTTTTTTTGTTTGCAACCTGCTTAACTCCCGAAATGTACCGCCACATTGCCAAAGGCTAAAGCTACAGTTTCCTCCTTCTTCTAATGGTATTTAGAGCAGACTAGCAGCAACTCAGGCACATTGCTGCCCCTACAGGTTGGGAGTACAAATTTAACTTTTTTATTTTAAAATTGAAAACCTGCCACAGTGGCTGGCGCGTTGTTCAAATTTACATGTCACTTCAAACATTTACATGCATTTGGTCAGTGGCGGGTGCTAATTTCCATCCCTGTTTCCAATGAGCTCTACAGTGACCAGTCTGAATGACTTTCAGCCAGTAGGCCTCACCCCGATAGGCACTAAATGCTTGGACACACTGGTCATGACCCAGATCAAAGCTAACATCAACATCAATGTGGACCCTCACCAATACGCATAGCGCGAGAATCGATCAACAGAGGATGCCATCTCCTCTGTGGTCCACACTGCTCTCACCCACTTGCAGCAGAAGGACTCCTATGTCTGTATGCTCTTCGTGAACTTCACATCTGCCTTCAACATCATGATCCCCCAGACCCTGATAGACAAACTAATCACACTAGGACTAAGTTCCTCTCTTTACAACTGGGTCCTAGACTTCTTAACCAACAGACCACGATCTGTGAAGATTCACGACTTATCCTCCACCATAACCCTCAGCACGGGCTCCCCGAGGGCTGTGTGTTGAGCCCCCTCCTGTTCACTCTGCTAACGTATGACTGTGCACCGACCAATCCAGGCTGTCATATTGTAAAGTTTGCAGACGACACAGAGGTAGGGCTGTATACCAAACCAAGGTTCTTTTATAGCACCGACCGAACTGCGTCAGTCGGTGTATAGATTGAAACGTCGCTCTTTTTTCAGTGTCAAGTTTTGGCATTGGCTGTAACGTGTCACGTGGGATGACACAATTATTCACATAGTGGTTATTTCTTCTCCTTCTCCTACTCCACTCGTTTCCTGGAATATCTTACAAAAAGATTTGAAGCTCTCGACCTTGACCTCTCTAAGTGGCTTTAAGAATCTGTTGGACTCCTTCCAGGGACCAACGCAGACATGTTCCTGTTTTTAGTTTTCTACATTCGCCTTAGAATCTAGCTGTTTTTTTGTTACCTTTTCCTTTTAGCCATCCTATTTGTAAAAAAAAACCCAAAAAACAAAACTGCAGTATGACTTTTTATAATTGTTTATTGTTGTTGCTGTTGTCCATTGTTGTCATCTTTCTTTGTTGAAATCAGGTCTCTCTTGTAAATGAGTCCTCGAGGCTCAATGGGATTTACCTGTCTAAATAAAGGTTGAATGAATTTGGGAGCACAAACGGCAGCTAACCTACTAGCTGAAGCATTTCTGGCAGGAATATTGTATTATTTCTGTCTGAATGTTTGTGAAATAGGAAAGTTACCATTGTGCATGTTTACGTGGCTTTGGTTTTGTTTTAACACCACAGCAGTCCACAAGTCTTGGTCTCACTTGTACCAGCCATTAACTTGTTAATCCAGTTAGAATTAAACTCTGATTCTCAAAATTGAGGTTGTTCAAAAACCTATCTACAGCATGTAAAACAACAATTGTTAATATTTTCCTCACAAAGCCCCACTTCAAAGTCTTTGAAACATCCATTTTAGGATATTAGTAGATCCATTATTTCTTGGTTAATCGGTGAGGTGATAACAGTGGCGTTAGCTTAACACACTAAAACCGTGTGCTTGTTCACACAATGACACATCACATCTCGTGGTGTTCTGCAGGTGTATTGCCAGCCGTCATCAACAGTAATCAACTTTCCAAGTCAGGCTGGAGCACTGGGATCAGCCTACCATTGCTGAAGGACACTCCTGTGAAGAGGATTTAAATGAGCCATGGTTTTAGCTTTTTATAGGTGCAGTCTCTGATTTTTTTACTGCTCTATTGCTTGCCTACAAGTTGCACTATAAACATGTAAATTGTTCATAATGGTTGTGGTAGCAGATCAAAAGAAGTTTACATGATGATGCACGATGCAACATAATGCCACATAGACCATTTCATATTGCTGAAGTTCTTTTACAGTATTGCTTTAGATTAAGAACATGAGAACCAGACATGGCAGAAAAAAAGATTTCTCAAATCATGGCAGCAGTTGATATGAACATGCTTTTACCCTGTAAAACCTCCCTTGGCCAAGTTGTGGCAAAACAATTCTGGGTACCACACTCTCACTCCTTTTCTCTTATCATCTTTCCCTGGTACTGAAACGTTAAACCAGCAGCTCAGCCATGAGGTGATTAAAGCAGATCTGAGCCAAGCGAGTGAAATTCAGCCTGCAGGAATGTTCCACTTGACCATCCAGAGCATACCAAGTGAGAATGAGAGGTGGCATTTTGGACGAGGGTTAGGTATCACTGGACCTTCTAATGTTGTAGCAGTCAACAAAACATTTAAGCTAATTAAAAAAAAACAGATCAGTGGCAATGTTGGCCCAAATACTTATGAGAACTTCTGTTGTAAAACACTGGAACTCCAATGGCATTAAAGCATAACTGTACACTTATTTAAATTTAACTCTGTCATGAAAAAAATATGCAAATAATAATGGTTTAATGGTAAAATATTTCATGTTAACTCTATATACATTCAAAACAATAATATGTCTTGACTTTTCACAATCTCTAGTTATCAAGCATACTACATAGTTTAGGGGGAGGAGGGGTGTGGGGAAGTTGACTGCAGTGCATTGAAACAAAATAAACTACACATTCCAATACTTGTTGAGATAATAAAATATAATTTATGAAGAAATAGGCTAATTTCTGTCAACGTCCTAATTTATTTGTGGTTTCTAGAGTTTCTAAAAGTAGAATGGGAGGCAGAGCCTGAAGTCATTAAGCTCCCTCTTGTGAAATCAACTTCCTGGTCTACTTTTAAAACTAGCCTTAAGACTTTATATTTGCATGGTTAGTCGGCTTATATTCGGAGGAGCTCTCTCTTAGTTATGCTGCTATAGTCTTAGACATCTGACGGACATACTGACCACATTTCTTCAGAGATTCTTTCCACACTCTGTTTGTTCTACTGTTTTCTGTCATTATGTTTTTCTCTGTTTGTCTCTCCATACAAATCACAGCAAGCTGGGGCAGATGGCCATCTACGCTGAGCCTGGTTATACCAGAGATGTTTTCCTATTAAAATTGAGTCATTTCTTTCCATTGACACCAATGTGTTGCTCAGGATGGGAGATTGTGACAAAGTGAAAATGTTATGCAATATGCTGCAAAGTATGAAATTAGCTTTTATGGAGCACAAAGCACTGGACCAAGACAATCAGAAGTGAGCTAACAATCATATTTGAAAATTAGTTAGAGTTTGATTTAAATTGCAATAAGCTTTGTTAATGCTTTCTCCTTATGGACTGTGGCCATTGAGCTTAAAATGTACTGAATTCTAAAATAAATTGAAAAAAATTGCACTAAAAACTAGTCTTGATGTGCTTGAAATGTTAACTGTGCATCCTTCACGTCACTTAATGATTAAAGTATCAGTGGGTTATAATTCACATTCACTTTGTCTGATGTTGCCTCTACTTTAACAAAGTCAAAATCTTACTGGCAATGTTGCATTCAAGAACTGTCCCTAAATTGGCCCAACTCACCATCCGTCATTGTAGGGAACAAAACCTGAGCACCTGCTGCTGCTCACAGAATGCACTGACACACACTGACATGCACTCACCTTCATCCTGGGGTCACTGTCACATTCTTTAGACAAAGACAGATTGCTTGATGCACAGGTGTTCATCTCACTCACCCCTTCTTGTGTTCACAAACTGCACACACACATGCCATCACATACATGGGGGGGGGGGGGGGGGCTCAGCTCTGGACATTAATCATTCCAATCCAATGGATTTACAGGTTAAACTAAAGGAATACTCTTGAAATGAGCCAAAAACAGATTTCCAGTTGACTTTCTCAATGAAAAATCACATGGTCATTTTAGATTTATGCCAGTTTTTAACAATTTGAACAGTCTGGACAGACAAACTGGAACAAACAACAACCTCTTCCACTGTATTAACCTGGCAAAGGTTTGTATTTGCCTAATTCATCAGTCATTATTCTTCTGTTTTAGTCACAATTTTTGATTTGCTGTTGTTTTTGCAGCTTAGAAAACATTGAACATACATGAGATTGTGCAGCTCAGTCAGGAAAGTGTGCTGTCTGTTTTAGCAGCAGCACATCGACATGATGTTGGTGAAACAAACGAGAAACCTCAGACGTCTTTGGAGCGCACAGTAAAAACCACTGTTGGTGAAGAAAAAAATCATATTTGTCTTTGTGT
Organism: Nematolebias whitei; assembly: GCF_014905685.2. Taxonomy (NCBI): domain Eukaryota; kingdom Metazoa; phylum Chordata; class Actinopteri; order Cyprinodontiformes; family Rivulidae; genus Nematolebias; species Nematolebias whitei. The sequence continues at coordinate 46,562,350 of NC_056510.1, read as the reverse complement.
ATGACCTTGAGGGTTGGACTGTGCGTACGGAGTTTCTGACAAACGATTTGTGTTCATGTGTGTGTTCTGAGTTCAGCAGACACCAGCAGCTTCCTGGTCAGGCTGCTCAAAGAGCTCTCCTGTATTTTTCCACGAGGTACACATGAGACACAATGACATGTAATCAGGGTTTATAAATACGGAGGAGTCTGACACTTCCTCACTCCACGTTGACTTTTCTGGCTGTTTTCTGACTTTGCAAAGAGAAAATTAATTTAAAGCCAAAGATTGTTTCCCTTTATTTAAAGAGTTTGAATAGATTCATTTAACACCACCAAAGTTTGAACTGAGTGGTCACGGAATGTTGGACTTTAATTGACTTAACTAGCATTTTGATGTTGTTTGTTTGTTGTTGTTTTGTTTACATTTTCTTTTACTCAATTGCAATTTTTAGATTTTTATCATTTGTGGAGAATTTCCCTTAAAATTTTCCTGACAGTGTGATAATGTCTGTGGCTTACCTTTTAGGAATTTTCTTGACTTGTAGATACAAATTAAAATAAAAATTTGTGTCTGAGGCTTACTTTTTAGTTTTTGTTTTTGTTTGTGAGTCGGTCTTAGGGTGCATTCACACCAGCCCTGTTTAGTCGCTTTAATCGAACTTTAGCTCGTTTTCCTAGAAAGTCCGGTTCGTTTAGGGAGGTGTGAACGCACCATCGAACTCTGTCACGGAACAAAAAGGTGAACTCTGGCTCGGGCTAAAACCTAGGTCTCCGTCCTGTAGAAGAGAACTCCAGCGCAGTTCGAGTACAGTGTGAATGTAAACAGACCGGGCCCCGCTCCGCAGGACAAACAAACACACATTTCTCTTATATGGAGCCGTCAGCTGACTTGTGTGAAAAACAATATTCTCCGTGGTCTTCTGTCTCAACTTCTGCTCATACTGAGTCCATTTTTGAAAAATTACAAAATATAACTCCTAAAACTGCTAAAACTTGATGCCACTTCGTTTTTATTTTTATTTCCAGAAGAAGAAGAAGACGTGTCTTCAGAGGTTTTTGTGTCGTTTCTTTCAGTAGTTCTTGGTGCAGCGCCCCCACAGGCGAGCGGGGGAACAGGTTGGTTCAACAGGTTGGCTCGACTGCACAGTGCAGTGTGAATGCAAACGCACCAGATCAAATGTAACAAAATGTCATGAATATTGGTCCAGAACCGAACCGAGTCTACCGGACTATCTGGTGTGAAAACAACCTTATTGAGTCTTGCAAGCGAGTGAGAAACTTTGGTGTGTGGTTACCATGGTGACCCTAATGATCCAATTGCAGCAGCTTTGAAAAAAATATAAAAAAATTACACTTCCTGAGAAGTGTCCACATTTTAACAGCTTTTATTGTTACAAAGTACGTCCCAAATAATTTTTAAACATATTTGGATTTAGGATGTTCATTATAGCATTTCTATTTTGAACAACAGGGATAAACTTGTTAGGTAATAATTATAAAAAAAATATTGTACACAGAGGAATCATTTTCTAAAGAAAATTACTTGACACTCCACATTCCCCTGTGCTCTCTCTCTCTCCCCACCTGCCTGAAAAGTCAATTAGCCACCACGACACTTCAGACCAAGACATCCTGCTGTGGAGACATCCCTTGGCGTGGAGAATCAGGGTGTTAAAATGGGAACTGATTTATTAAGCGGTAATTGTTGGTGTGGATGTCTGTGCATCAGACAGGAGCTGAAGTTACTGACATTCCCTGCTGAGTGCTAACTTTTGTCAGCTGGCACATTCACAGCAGACACCTTCCACTGAGGACAAAATATTTTCTAAAAGTTGCAAAGTTGTTGCCACCACATGAAAACTGCCCCTTGTATCCTAGCTGAGGGGGTTTGGGTGGAGGGGGGGGGTCACTTCCAGCAGACAAATGATTAATGACAATAGTAAAAAAGAGGAAAGAGAAAGGCAACATCAGAGAAAGAGGAGAGGATGGATGGAAGAACAGGGGGTTGGGGCCCAAAATATACTGTTGTGTGTGTGTGCGTGTGAGCAGGGGTATGGGTGTGTATGTGTGTGTGTGCGTGTGTGTGTGTGTGTGTGTGTGTGTGTGGGGGGGGGTCCCTTACCTGTCTGCAAGCATAATTTGTTCATGAACCAACACACATGATGCATAAATTACTGTGCATAGCAAGAGATTGAACAGGCTAAAAAAAGGCAGGCTTGTTATTTGTGGAAGAGAAATTCAGTTTTGGACCTGACTGCCATTTGATGATGGATCAGCAAGAGAGAAGAAGGACAGATGGGGTAGGGGAGGCAGGGTGTATCGTTGCAACAGGTTTTTGGAAAAACAAATGTCAGCCACCAGGCCACTAAAGTTTGCTTTCTTAGGTTTTAACCACAGACACCATTTCTTACTGGTTTCACCTGGACTCACAAGCAGCTGGATCTGGATGTTAAACAGCAGCCCATTTAATCATCCTTGTTGGATAAAAGATTATAAATCACCTTGATAGAGAATGGGCAACCATGTTATTGCACATTGCATTCTGGGATTTTGGTCACCATTTTTACTCCATCCATCCATTTTTACTGATACGCAAAATGCAAGCAACAGAACAAGCAACAGAACAAGCAACAGAACAAGCAACAGAACAAGCAACAGAACAAGCAACAGAACAAGCAACAGAACAAGCAACAGAACAAGCAACAGAAATGGGCCGTTGGAAAAGCAAGTGCAAGGCTCCTTACGTTAAAAAACTAAACAAGATGCAGAGAAGCACTACATAGAGAAAATAAGGGTAATTAATGGGCTTGATCCTTACGAACACCATGCATGGACAAGTGATATGGACGAGATACCGCCATTAACGTTTCCAGATTTGTTTAGCTACCTTGTTTGTAGAGTGAGCACCTACACATTCAGCAGTTCAAGAATTATAAATCTCTCGAATCTCACCTTCAGTTTACTAATGGATGGGTGCAGGATCTGCAGATTTTCGGCGTCGATGACCAGAAAACCATAGTTCTCACAGAGGTAGGTGAGCATCACATACATACACACGTCTCTCAACCTACAGAGGCTAAAGACTGCATCATGTTTGATCACTGCACCTTCAAAACACTACTGTTTCATGTTGTTTATGGCAACTACTGTTAACTTGTGAGACTGTTCAGATTCTGATTGTATTATATTATTGTATTTCACTTAGACCACACTGGATAACATTTACTTTCATTGTGGTCTCTAAACAAAACAGTACTGTGACATGTTGTGTCTGGTGATGAGTGTTTGTTAAAAAAAAATAAAAAATCATGCCAGCCTTTGCTCCTTCTTCTTTCCTTTTTAATGGCACTATACAACAACACACATCGGCAGCACATCTAGGGGCAGGGGTGTATGTGTCGGAGTCTTATTCTCTTTTCTTTTTTTTTTCTTCCTCACCCCCCTGGTTCCCTAACTGCCATTCCGGGGGTGGGGTCCGGGAGAAGGGCAGGCCGTCGGGTGTTGACCAGGACTATGTGGGGGTTCGGGGTCTGGGGGATTGCCGTGGGCGGTGCTGGCGCTGTGCTCTCCCTGGGGTTGTTTGGACCCCCTGAGCTTGGCTCTTGCGTGCCATGGTTGGCCCGCTGGCCGGGGTGGCTACCGGGGCCTGGCGGGCGGTCGGCTGGGGGCGCGTGCTTGGTTGTTGACAGTGTGTGGGGGTGGTCGGTGGCGTGACCTCTTCGTGCCGGGGGGTGTCCTGTCGGCTGGGCGTGGCCTGGGCCGGGTCTGGGATATTGGCTCCTCTCCGCTTGAGAATGAATGGGTCTACCTCCTGGGTTTGGGCATGGGTTGCCCCCTGTAGAGGGCGGGTACATGTCTTGGAGCTGGGGGGTATAGAGTGCGTATCGGGAATAAGAATGAAATGTATCGTTATTGTATGTCTTTGAGTGAGTGAGTGTGAGAATGAGGCTGGGACTGTGTGATTGTGTCTATGTATGAATGGGTATTTGTTAGGCCGAGACTCGGACTGCCCCCTCTTTGATACAACTGGGGGTGCTTGGCATCGCGCCCCTATCGCGCGGCCCCCTGGTGGGGTGTGCCCTTGCCTGCCGGCGCGCTTGGGGCCCTTGGTGTTGGGGGCTGGGCACTTGGGTGTGTGCCGCCTCAGCCTGGTGTCTGCCTGGTGGGGCTCGGGTCCTCTGGCCCTGTCAGACCTTGGCCTGGGTGGTGTGCGTCCTCGGTGCCCAGGCCTGGAACTGCATCGGTGCGGCGGGTTTTGGCGGGGGCCTATGAGTTTGTTGCTGTTGGCCCCGGGGGGTCACTGCATGTGGTCGCTGGTGGGGATCTTCCGGTTCTCCCCTGTGGTCCAATCTGGGGGGTGGGTGAGTGGTTCGTCCTGTGTGGGTGGCCCTGGGGGCTCCGTGGTCGGGGTCCCTCCTGGGGTCTTGGGCTCTGATCCCCCCTTTTTTGTCTGCCTCTGGTCTTGGGGGCCGGGTCTCTGCTGCTTCAAGGTTACTATTAAATGTTCTATTAGAGAAGCCTTATACACTTGTGCATGCTCACAACCACACACAAATAGATGCAGGGATGCTTATGTAGGCTTTATATGTAGATATATAGATATATAGATATGTATGTGAATGTGTATTCATGTGTATGTATGTATGTATATAGGCGTAGGTATGGATATATATATTTATGGAAACTTACTGCAAAGCCATGAATATTTTAAGTTCTTTATACATATGTATTTTGTTGCTGTGTTTTGTCATGTTCTTTGCAGGTGAACAGACAGTGGCCGGGTGTTTTGCCGTGTGCTCTCTTTGTGTATATTTCTTATATTTTGGAGTCTTACTTTGTCTTTTCTTTTTTTCTATCCTATAAAAAAAAACCTACACTAGATAATCACTAGAATAAATATTTCATAATAACGGTCTGGAGAGGATGGCTGTAAGGGGAGAAGGGAGGCCATCAGAAGAAAAAAAAAATTAAAAACTGTTAAAAAATATTTTGTTTTTTATTGTTTTCATTTTTGTTATTATTATTACTCTAGTACTCATTGTACACATTTTGTGTCTTAGGTTTTGCACTCTCAGCACCTCAATGAACCACCGCTTAAACCATGGGTGATCCTCAGTTCCAGTGGCCAAGTGGACAGTGCATGCTGCACATGCATTGCTGGCATTGCAGAGTCATGACATGTACACACATTGAGGCTCTGCTGTTTAGAATTGAAGTAGCACGTGTGTATCCAGAGGGCCAAAACCGTCACTGATGTTCCAGCCTAGTGGATGATGCCCACGAATGTTGACAAGGTTCAATCGGAGGTGTATTATAATACAAAGTAATAATGATTTTAATAATAATAATAATAATAATAATCAGAATAAAAAGTTATCAGTTCTAATATGAAATGATTGTTTAAAGTTGTAAAGTCAGGGATTTTTGTTACCTTTTTTTGTCAGGGTTTCTGACAGGACAGGACAGGAGTGAACCCAATATGCAGGCAGAGACTCAGACGCAGGAGTTACAAAAATAAATACTTTAATAATAATAAATAAAAAGGGCTGACATGGCAGCATAAACTCACAAAACAGAATTGGGATGGGATCAAGGCAGGATCAGACAGGACAAGGCTATACCCAACGGCGACGCGACAAAGGACAAGACTCACAGACATATACGCAGACAAGGACATGACATAATTGCAAACAGCTGGGACCAGACAGAGGAGAAATCAATCAGGATTAAATTAGGAGACACACTAGGGCGCACAGACAAAGAAGGCCCACTAGATGGTGCCATCCTTCCAGTAACCCCCCCCACCCCCCACCCCCACCCCCAAGGATGCCTCCTGGCATCTCCAAAGAGGCTCACCACAGAAAACTTGAGCGGGAGGAAGGAGGAACTGAAAGGATGCAGGGCCCAAGGAAAACACGAGGACAAAAAGAAAACTGATAAACCCAAAGCCTGGAACCAAACTAAACACAAACATGGGGAACAGAAAAATGTCTGGACAGTCAGGAGACCATCCCTAGTAAGGTCATGGTTCTGGCGGGTGGCTGGGAGGCTGTCCATCAGACTGGAATGGGTCAGGAGGGTGGCGGTGAGGCCGTCCATTGGGCAGGAACAGGTAAGGCGGGTGGCCGGGAAGCCGACCATAAGGCTGGAATGGATCAGCTGGGAGGCCATCCATGAGGCAGAAGCAGGTCAGACGGGTGGCTTGGAGAGCATTCATCAGGCCAGGGCCGGTTAGGCAGGTAGCAGGGAGGTTGTTCAGCAGGCCGTACAGACAGGATCAGGTCAGACAGGCAGCCAGGAGGCCGTTCAGGCAGAAGCAGGTCAGATGGATGGCCTGAGGACCATTCATCAGGTCGGGGTCGGTCAGGCAGGCAGCTGAGAGGTCGTCCATCAGGCCGTTCAGACAGGCAGCTGGGAGGCCATTCAGGCAGGATTGGATCAGACAGGCGGCCAGGAGACCATTCGTCAAGCCGGGGCCAGTCGTGCAGGCCACCTAGAGGTCGTCCAATAGGCTTTTCAGGCGGAGACAGGACAGACAGGTGTCCGGGAGACCATTCATCAGGCTGGGGTCGGTCGGTCAGGTGGTTGAGAGGTCATCCAACAGGCCATTCTTCAGGCAGGAACAGGACAGACAGGCAGCCGGGAGGCTGTTCTGGCAGAAGTAGGTCAGACGGGCGGCCTGGAGACCATTCATCAGGCCAGGGCCGGTCAAGCAGGCAGCCGAGAGGTCGTCCAACAGGCTGTATGAACAGGATCAGGTCAGCCAGGTAGCCGGATAGTTGTCCATCATGCTGGGGCAGACCAGACGGGTGGCTGACGAGTCGTCCATGACGTCGGAGCAGACCATCAACCAGCGAGTCGTCCATGATGTCGGAGCAGACCAGGCGGGTGAACGGAGAGTCGTCTACATTGCTGGAGCAGACCAGACGGGTGACCTGAGAGACGTCCCAGACACTGGAGCAGACCAGGCGGGCGGACTGAATGGGACATAGAGCCTGGGTGGGTCTTGGAACCTGGACAAGGCTTGGCCCAGGGAGCGAAAACCTCATCAGGCCGGTCAAGGACGAAGACCTCCGGCAGGCCAAGATCTTCTGCGGTCAGGTCAGGAGCGAATACCTTAGGTGGATCAGGGACAAAGACCTCCAGCGGGCCAGGGATGAAGACCTCCAGCAGACCAGGATCTTCTGCAGTCAGGACAGGAGCAAAGACCTCAGGCGGGCCAGGGACGAAGACCTCAGGTGGGCAATGGGTAAAAACCTCAGATGGGCCATGGGCGAAGATCTCAAGCAGGCCATGGGTGAAGAACTCAGGCAGACCAGGATCTTCTGCGGCCGACTAGATCTTCTGCAGTCGGGATGAGAGTGAAGACCTCAGGCGGGCCATGGGCGAAGACCTCAAGCGGGCCATGGGCGAAGACCTCAGGTGTGCCAGGATCTTCTGCGGCTGACTCTGGTTCTTCTGCGGTCGAGATGAGAATGAAGACCTCAGGTAGACTGGAAGTGAAGACCTCAGGCTGAGGTGAGGACCCCTCAGCAGGCTCAGGACCCCCAGGCTGAGACATGGACCCAGGAGCGAGGACCTAAGCAGGTGGGGCAGGAACGAGGACTTTGGCGGATGGACCAGGAGCGAGGATCTCGATGGGCGGACCAGGAGCGAGGATGTCGGCGGCTGGACCAGGAGTGAGGACCTCAGCAGACGGACCAGAAGCGAGGAGCTCAGAAGATGGGTCGGCGGCGAGGAGCTTAGCAGACGGGTCAGTTTCGAGGAGCTCAGCAGACGGGTCGGTGGCAAGGAGCTCAGCAGATTGGTTGATGGCAAGGAGGTCAGCAGACGAGTCAGTGGCAGTGGGATCTTCTGCGGACAGATCTTCTGCGGCCGCACAGATAGGAGAGGAGTCCGTCTGGACCCCCACAGCTGAGCAGGCTGGAGAGGAGTCTGTCTGGACCCCCAAACTGGAACAGGCAGGTCCACAGTCCGTCTGGACCCCCACACTGGAACAGGCAGGCGCAGAGTCTATCTGGGGCCCCTCAGCAGCATCTGTGGTGGCTGCAGTCTTTGTGGTTGCTGCAGGTTCAGGGCTGGCTTCAGGTTCTGGGCTGGCTGCAGGCTCTGTGCTGGCTGCAGGTTCAGGGCTGGTTACAGGTTGAGGGCTTGCTACAGGCTCTGGGCTGGCTGCAGGCTCTGGGCTGGCTGCAGGTTCAGGGCTGGCTACAGGTTCAGGGCTGGCTGCAGGTTCAAGTTTGGCTGCAGGTTCAGGGCTGGCTGCGGGTTCATGGCTGGCTGCAGGTTGAGGGTGAACTGTAGGTTGTGGGTGAAATGTAGGATTTGAAGGTTCTGGAGGTTCTGGGACTGCAGGTTCTGGAAGGTCTGGGACTTCAGGTTCTAAAGGGTTTGGGGCTGCAGTTTCTGGAGGTTCTACGACTGCAGGTTCTAGAGGCTATGGGAATACAGGTTCTGGAGGTTCTTGGACTGCAAGTTTTGGAGGTTCTGGAACTGCAGGTTCTGGGACTGTCTATAGGTTGTGAGTGGACTGCAGGTTCTGGGCTGGCTACAAGTTCTGGGCTGGCTGTAGGTTCTGGGCTGGCTATATGTAGTGGGTGGACTACAAGTTGTGCACTGGCTGCAGGTTGTGAACTGGCTGCAGGTTCTGGGACAGGAGCTGGTGCTAGAACAGGAACGGGTGTTGTAGTGGATGTTTCAGAGTCTTTATTCTAATTAGAAGCTGTTGATACTCTGGGAGCTGGGTCAGACCGGGTTGGGATAATAAAAACTTGTCTGCAAGGGAAAGCACGGTGTCAATACAGTCCGAGTTACTTTTAGCACAGGTGAGTAAACTTTGTAAATTCAGGTTTATCTGGGTGATTTCACTGGGTTAGCGCTGAGGTGGGTTGATTCCAGTCATAGGGGTGGCTCTATGTGGGGATGAGGTGTTGAGTTCTGCTCCCATGGAGACACTGGAACTGGGCTCAGGAGGATCAGCCCTACCGGACCAAGGAGGAGAGGCGCTGAGTGGTGGTGAGGTGCCTGAATTGCATCCGGGAGACTCGGCTTGGCTGGATCCATCGGTGGCACCTGTGAGAGTAGCACTTGCTGCAGCTTCCAAGATGGCCGCCAATCACCCCCAGCTGACAGTCAACTCCCTGATGAGCTCCTGCTCCTATTTAAGCCTGCAGTCAAGTCTACTCGACGCTGGAGCATTGAGTTTCCCCCGTTCCTCATCACCTCCCGGGTCCTGTCCTGATTCCACGGGTTCCAGTCCTCAGATCTCTCGTGCCTTGCCAAGCTCTGATCTCTCGTGCCTTTCTACTCAGTCTCTGGGAATAATCATCTTGTTCTGGAACTGCACCGTCAATTAATCCTGGAAGTTGACGCCTCTGATTCTGGCGTCGGGGCCGTACTGTCCCAGAGGTCCTCAGAAGACAACAAGGTTCACCCATGCGCTTTTTTTTCTCGACGTCTTTCCCCAGCTGAGAGGAACTACGATGTGGGCAATCGTGAGCTCCTCGCCGTTAAGTTGGCCCTCGAAGAGTGGAGGCACTGGTTAGAGGGAACAGAGACTCCTTTTCTGATCTGGACTGATCACAAGAATCTAACCTATTTGAGAGACGCTAAACGTCTGACTCCCCGACAGGCCCGTTGGTCACTCTTCTTCAGTAGGTTCAACTATACACTCACGTTCAACCCGGGATCCAAGAATGTGAAGCTTGATGCACTCTCTCGCCAGTTTTCACCTCCAGATACCCCCGACCGTCAAGAGTCTATCATACCCTCAACCTACATTATTGGGGCACTTACTTGGCCTATAGAAAGAGAGATCAGAGAGGCACATGAGCACGAACCTGACCCTGGTCTCGGACCCCCCGGAACCTTATTTGTTCCCTCTTCCAAGAGGGCCAAGGTTCTGGAGTGGGTTCACACCAATAGACTTTCTTGCCATCCTGGCATAACTCGCATGCTCACACTTACCAAGAAACATTTTTGGTGGCAAACCCTTTCCCAAGACGTGAAGGAGTTTGTTGTGGCATGTCCCACCTGTGCCAGGAATAAAACAGGGAACCAACCACCGGCTGGCCTCCTTCATCCTTTACCGTCACCCAGTCGCCCTTGGTCACATATATCCATTGACTTTGTTACAGGCTTACCTCCCTCAGAGGGGAATACCACTATACTGACCGTCGTCGACAGGTTTTCTAAGGCGGCCCATTTCATTCCCCTTCCTAAGTTACCTTCAGCCCTTGAGACTTCACAGCTCCTTGTCCAACACGTCTTCAGAATCCACGGCATCCCATCAGACATTGTTTCCGATCTCTCAGGTATGGCCATCGTTCTGCAAGACACTGGAGGCATCCTCGAGTCTCACTTCTGGGTACCATCCACAATCTAACGGCCAGGCCGAAAGATGCAACCAGGAACTAGAGGCCACCTTACGCTACATTGTGGAGGACAATCCTTCGGCCTGGTCCCGTCACCTGGTCTGGGTTGAGTATGCGCACAATTCACACAAAACTTCTGCAACTGGTATGTCTCCCTTCGAAGCATCGCTGGGGTACATGCCTCCTCTGTTTCCCAGTCAGGAAACGGATTGCATGGTACCTTCGGTCCAACACCATTCCAGACGGTGTCGTCGAGTCTGGCGTCAGACCAGGTCAGCCCTTCTTCGGACAGCTGCCCAAAATAAAAGATACGCTGACCGCCACCGCTCGACGGCGCCGCCTTACCAGGTTGGTCAAAGAGTGTGGTTGTCCACCAGTGACATCCACCTCAAGGACCTTTCCAGGAAGATGGCTCCTCGATTCATCGGTCCTTTTCCTATTGAGAGGATCATCAACCCAGCAGCAGTCCGTCTCAAACTTCCTACCTCCATGAAGGTCCACCCTACTTTTCACATTTCCCAGGTTAAACCGGTATCCGAGAGCCCATTGAGCCCTCCAACCAACCTCCCTCCTCCCCCCCGGTTGATCGACAATCATCCAGCTTTTTCCGTCAGGAAGATCTTGGATGTCCGGCGCCGGGGAGAGGTTTCCAGTACCTGGTGGACTGGGAGGGTTACGGCCCTGAGGAGCGGTCCTGGATCCCACGTTCATTCATCTTGGACCCCAGTCTCATCACTACCTTCTTCCAAGCACACCCTGAGAAGCGCTTCAGATCGCCAGGAGGCAGATCTTGAGGGGGGGTACTGTGAGAGTAGCACTTGCTGCAACTTCCAAGATGGCCGCCAATCACCCCCAGCTGACGGTCATCTCCCTGATGAGCTCCTGCTCCTATTTAAGCCTGCAGTCAAGTCTACTCGAAGCTGGAGCATTGAGTTTCCCCCGTTCCTCGTCACCTCCCGGGTCCTGTCCTGATTCCACGGGTTCCAGTCCTCAGATCTCTCGTGCCTTTCTACTCAGTCTCTGGGAATAATCATCTTGTTCTGGAACTGCTGCACAGTGCCTCGATCTCACCATCTCCTCTGGAAACTCTGGGCTTCTCTTGGATTCACTTTCACAAGAACCGCCAACTGTAAGATAAGAAATCTAATTACAAGTTTGAACATAACAACTTACCTGCCCCAGCTGAACTTGTCCTCCGTTTCCAGGAGTTCCAGTCCTGATGCCTGTGCAGTCAAGTTTTCACTGTAAATAAATAAACACTGTTTCTTTTTACTCTGAGTCTCGTGTCGTTCCGGGTCTCGTTCGATTGGGTCACTCCCGAGTCATCACAGCACCGAAACGATCACTGTGGATCACTTCCAGGTCCAGTTTCTGCCACTCCAGTGGCGACGATGAGGATTAGGGGCAGGAACGGAACAGAGCTCGTCCTCCAGATCTGCGTCCTCCCCCAACGTCCATCCAGAGTAGCTGAGCGGTTCTGGAGAGAGAGGAGAATTGGGCTTGGATGTCAGGTGGTTATCATAGAGCAAGATCTCCATCACCTGACCGCAGCATTCTTGAGTCTGGACAGGTTCAGTCCGGAACCCGCCACACCGAATCACGGGCTCCATCAGAGACTGCTCGTTGAACAGGTGAGTGAAGCCGAAAGGTGTCCTGCCCTCTGGGTTCAGGTTTGGTTGTGTCGTACTGTCAGGGTTTTTGACAGGGCAGGGCAAAAGTGAACCCAATATGTAGGCAGAGACTCAGACGCAGGAGTTTCAAAATAAATACTTTAATAATAATAATAAATAAAAAGGGCTGATGTGGCAGCCTAAACTCCATCCATCCATCCATCCATTCTCTTCCTCTTATCCGGGGTCGGGTCACGGGGGTAGCAGCTTAAATAGGGAGGCCCAGACTTCCCTCTCCCCAGCCACTTGGGCCAGCTCCTCCAGGGGTATCCCAAGGTGTTCCCAGGCCAGCCGAGAATCATAATCCCTCTAGTATGTCCTGAGTCTTCCTCTGGGACTCTTCCCGGTGGGACGTGCCCGGAAAACCTCACCAGGGAGGCATCCGAGAGGCATCCTAACCAGATGCCCAAGCCACCTCAATTGGCTCCTTTTGATGTGCAAAAGTAGTGGCTTTACTTTTAGTCCTTCCCATATGACCGAGCTTCTCACCCTATCGCTAAGGGAGAGCCCAGACACCCTGCGGAGAAAACTCATTTCGGCCGACTGTATCCGTGATCTCATTCTTTTGGTCACAACCCAAAGCTCTACTATATAGAGGTGGTGGCATACCCCCCCCCCCCCCCCCCCCGAGATGCTGGATGGTGGACCAGAATCGCCTCGAAGCCATATGCAAGTCATTCTCCATGGCCTCTCCAAACTCCTCCCATGCCCGGGTTTATGCCTCAGTGACCACCCAAGCCACATGCCGCTTGGACTGCCGGTACCCATCAGCTGCTTCTGGGGTCCCACAGGCCAAAAAGGCTCGATAGGACTCCTTTTTCAGCCTGACAGCATCCCTCACCGTTGGTGTCCACCACCGAGCTCGAGGGTTACTGCCGCGACAGGCACTGACAACATTGCGGCCACAGCTCCGTTAAGCTGCCTCAACAATAGAGGAGCGGAACATGGCCCACTCGGACTCAATGTCCCCCTCCTCCCCAGCTGTTGTTACAAAACAACAGCTGGAAACAGTAATCCATGCCTTCGTCACCTCTCGGCTGGATTACTGCAATGCTCTTTACCTTGGAGTCAGCCAGTCCTCCCTCAGACGCCTCCAGTTGGTCCAGAACGCTGCTGCTCGGCTTCTAACTGGAGTTCAAAAGAGGGAGCACATCACCCCCACTCTGGCTTCACTCCACTGGCTGCCTGTTCATTTTAGAGTTCATATTAAGATTATTTTATTTGTTTTTAAAAGTTTAAATGGTCTTTCTCCATCCTACCTATCTGAGTTGCTTCACCCATACTCTCCTGCTCGGTGTCTCAGATCAGATGAACAGCTACTCCTGGAGGTGCCGAGGTCTAAACGGAGGCTCAGAGGGGACAGAGCTTTTTCTGTTGCTGCTCCAAGACTGTGGAACGATCTCCCTCTTCCCATCAGACAAGTCCCTTCACTGTCCAGTTTTAAAACTCTTTAAAACCACATTTTTACTCACTGGCTTTTAGCACACATGGAATTTTGCTCTGCACTGTTTTTATTATGTTTTATTGATCTTAATGTTTTAACAACTGTTTATGTGTTTAAATGTTCTTGATTTTATATGTACAACACTTTGTGGTAGCTGTGGTTGTTTTAAAGGGCTTTATAAATAACGTATTATTATTATTATTATCCATCCATCCATCCATTTTCTTTACCCGCTTATTCCATTTTGGGTCACGGGGGTCGCTGGTGCCCATGTCCAGCAATCACTGTGCGAGGGGCGGGGTACACCCTGGACGGGTCGCAAGTCCATCACAGGGCTATTATTATTATTATTATTATTATAAAATTGAGGAAATACAAGTACATGCCTCATTTCCATAGGTCCTGCTTGTGTCTGCCCCATTGGTCTGAAAAAACATTATCACCAATTTCAAGATTACTAACAGTCACATCACGTGTTAAAACAAGGTCCAGTGTATGTCCGCGCTCTTGGGTGGGACCGTTTACATGCTGTGTTAGATTAAATGCTTCTCAGGACAGCACACGTGCAAATTAATGTCCCCAATAATGAAAACATGATTATATTTTGGTGTGATTTCAGCCAAGAAATCAGAAAACTCATTTATGAAATCCTTAGATCGAGGTGGGCAGTAGACGAGTGCACATAAAGTCAAAGGTGAATGGCCAAGTTCAAAGACGCTCAGCTCAAAGCTGGCACGGGAAACTGGGATGGGCAGTTGTTTACAGTCAAAAGTTGATTTGAATATTGTTAATAATCCACCACCACGCCGACCTGATGGCCATGGTGCGTTAAAATACAGACAGTTCGGTGGCAATAATTCCGTCAAGGCGCTGGACTCACCCGGAGACATCCAAGTCTCTGTGATGCAGAAAAAGACCAAATCATGCTCTTGAAAGTAGTCCCTGAGGACAAAAGTTTTGTTGGTAATAGATCTTGCGTTGACCAAACAAATCCGGATACTGTTCAAAGTGGAGCCAGCAGCAGTGAAGTTAGCGCGTGCCAATGGCCGCAGGTTTTCAATAACAGCCCCTCCGTTGTTTACCTGGTCCGGGCACGTGGGAAGCTGGCGATGGAAACCCTGACCACCAGCTGAAGAGGAAGATGCAGCGCGCAGGGCTTTAAGCTTTACCAGCCGCCCAGCACGTTTTCCCTGGCGTCTGTAGCGATATCGCCGGGCAGGGAGGTGAGGAGCGCAGTGGAGGTAAACTGGCACGTTTGCCGGCGGGGGGGGGGGGAGGGGGCGTCCAGAGGTACGCTCATATTGGTCCAAATAAGCGACATCGGCGGCAGAAAAAAGAACATCCAGAAGCTGTTGTCAGTCATACACCAGCAGCGAGTTTATGTCCCAGATAAAAAATGAACAAAACACAAATAATCCAAACACTATCAGCAGAGGTGGATTGCAAGCCATGTACACGGGCGCCATCTTACCAGAAGTCATTCATGTTCAGTTTACAGGTAATTAATTGTATTATACTAAATGCTCAGAGTTAAGTCAGTTACGTTTGCACAATGTCTGCTGGTTGTCATGACGATACAACGTGCCTGTTATATTTTCTGTGAACCACCAGAGGGTGTTGTAGTGCACATGTGTCAAACTCCAGGCCTCGAGGGCCAGAGTCCTGCAACTTTTAGATGTGTCTCTGATGCCACACAGCTGAATCAAATGAGATCATTAGCAAGACTTTGGAGAACTTGACTGCACTGAAAAGTTTATTCAGTCATATTATTCAGCTGTGTGGCATCAGAGACACATCTAAATGTTGCAGGACTCTGGCCCTTGACACCTGGAGTTTGACACCCCTGTAGAGTAATTTAATAATTCATTTTAACTGCTGTCTGCATTTAATTTTAAAATTTATTATTTCATTGAAAAAAGGCAGCACGGTGGCGCAACTGGTAGAGCTGCTGCCTCTCAGCGAGCAGGTCCCTGGTTCAAACCCCGGTCCAGGGGCCTTTCTGGGTGGAGTTTGCATGTTCTCTCCGTGCATGCGTGGGTTTTCTCCGGGTACTCCGGTTTCCTCCCACAGTCCAAAAACATGCATGTTAGGCTAATTGGTAACTCTAAATTGTCCCTAGGTGTGAGTGAGAGAGTGAATGGTTGTTTGTCTCGTTTGTCTCTGTGTGGCCCTGTGATGGACTTGCGACCCATCCAGGGTGTACCCCGCCCTTCGCACAGTGATTGCTGGACATGGGCACCAGCGACCCCCGTGACCCAAAATGGAATAAGCGGGTAAAGAAAATGGATGGATGGATGGATTTCTTTAAAAAAATGGATGTCAGGTTAAAACAGATTGTATTAGATTTATTGTAAAGCATTAATGCTAAAACCACTATACGATCACATGTTGAAAAGAATATTGTTAGAAGTCAATGTAATAGATATTTTAAAATATGCAGTCTTCCTAATGCTCTGCTTTGATATTTGTGCCAGTAGAGGAGCTGACCATGCTACTCTATGTTTATGCTCTGAAAAACCAATTTACAGTAAAGTGCTACCTCATCCAACCCATCGGCCTCTGAGAGTGTTTGTGACAGGACAGGTTACACAACTGTTACATTGGTGCCATGACCATGGACTTCAATCAAACGTGTTGAACAGGTGACTGTCCTGTCTGCCTCATCATTTGAAGACATCAATTCACAGTGGTTGTGAGTTCGTGCTCACAGCAGACATGGTAGCATCAAAGTGAAGAAAAAAAATATATATTGCTGTACAGTGAGTCATGGTGACACAGAGATCTTTTGTGTGCTATAGCAGTAGTGTACCACATATGCTACTGATTTTTTGTTGTTGTTGCTGTTTGATTTATTTGGTTTCTAACTGGTGATTTAATTTCCTATGGTGTTTTGGATTTTGAATGTCTATTCATTTTGAGAAATTCTGAATGACGTCTACTCGAAGTAACCATTTTTGGTCAGGTACACCCATTGATATTGGTAGAGGCAGGGGCATGTTTGCTTCCATTCCTTTTACTGTTGATAGTCCTACTCTGAGTGGTATTATGCCCTCGTTAGATGAAATTCCTGGTGCCAGGGTACAGAACCATGTTGACTATCATACCAGCACACCTACGCCTCATGTCACACTTACACCAAATCCTATTAATGACAGTTCTGAGTGTGTAACTGCCCAGATGAAGTCTGTTATCCAGGAGATAGGATATCACTTGGCTGACAGCATCATGTCACGCATGCATCCACATAACACCGTTGTTCCCAATTCTACAGCCACACAAACCGTAACGAGTACTGTGAGTCAGTCTGGTTGTGTATTTGACATATCCCAGGTCCTGTCGTAACCGAGGGGAACCCAGATTTGTATGAGACCCGGAACGAG
>NC_056510.1:46534573-46545492 GCF_014905685.2 Nematolebias whitei | reverse complement strand
TAGGAGAGCCTCCTCAGTCTGATGGCCGTCAGGTGTGATTAATTAGCAGCCATCTTGGAGGAGGAGCTGCAGGCAGTGGAACTCTTACAGGTATAGGTTTTCATGCAGAGAAAGGTCAAAGAGCCACCGTGTTTTGCAGGTAATAGCTCAGACTCAATGACACTGCATGACTGGGAAGATCAGATGAGAACATTCATTAAGAAAAATTATATAGGGATTGAAGAACAGGCTGACGAAATCCTTATGCATTTGAGGGGAAGGTCTAAGGACGTAGTTAGGTTTGAGATTAGAATTAGCAACGCTGACATTAATGCTCATCCTGACATGATTTATGGTCTCCTCAGAAAACACTTTAGCTCTACTAAGTGCTCTGCTGTCTCCTTAACTGACTTATACTCAACCTTGCTCAAAGACCAGGAAGACTCATATGACTACAGGCTGAGACTAAACAGAGCAGCTGACTTCGCCTCTGTCTGCCTGAGAGAGCAGGGAAAATCATTTAAAAACCCATAGATGGAAGTGACCTGTATGTTCATCAGGAAGTGTCCCTGTAAAGACCAGGCTTTCACTTTCAGGTCCAAAACTATCAATAAATGGTCAGCGTGTTAAGTCCTGGAAGTACTGAATGAGTACCATGCTGAAGTGAGCTGCAAATAAGCTTCCCAAATACATTGTGAGAGGACAGTGAACATTGCCCTGCACGGAGTAGTGGTGAACCGTGGGCCGGCTCCTATTCACATCCGTCAGGAACCTCCCACGATGCATAGTCCACAGTGTGTCTCCCTATCAGAGGCTATGTATATGTTACAGAAGGTTCTAATGCATGGAGCCTCTGACAAGTTGCAGGTGAGAAGGCGAGCTCCATCCAGGTGACCTGTGGGTGGTGCAGACAAATCGATGGTTTCACTGATAAACCATGCCTTATTTGCAGAAGTGACAACCGCAGTCCCTTGTCACATTGCGGAGAAAATAGGCTTTGTTTCAAGTGCCATGCTTCGGGTCATTCACAACTGTCCAACAAAAAGGACTACCCCACAGCACCAGGAAAACTAACTGGTCTGCAAACAGGGGAGGACAGTACAGATGAACCTAATAAGCTTCCCAACAGTAAGGAGTTGCCAGAAATGCAAGACAATGTGTCCCTCTATGAGTTGTACAGTAGTACGTTAACCCCATCCAAGAAACTGATATTTCATGGATGCTAAAGAATAGCAGAAACAAATAGCCTGTTCTACACACTTGTGTCTGTACAGAACGGGTCTACCCTCAAGGCGCTGTTAAGTCCCTTTTACAGTAGTACCCTGATATAAGAAGAGGCACAGCTGATGATTATGTTATTATAGGCTGCAGTGGACAATGTGTTTTCCCCAAAGACATGTATGACCTTGATGTCATGGTTTATGGATGCAGGATGATCATTCCAATGATCGTTGTTCCAGAGCAGACAGAACAAAGTATATTTGACAGCAACACCATAAAGCACATTCTAATCCAACTGAAGAACACTGACAGCTACTAGAGACTAGTTTCCTCATTTAACAATGGCCAGACAGCTGACCTCTGCCAATTTCTGTTGCTGCTATCCAACACAGAGTGATGGGGGGGGGGGGGGGGGGATAGCATTCCAGATAAAGTTGGAACAGTGAAGGTCAAGAGTTGTGTGACCCTGAAACCACAGAGTGAGCACCATGTCTGGGGCAAGTTACCTGAGTCAGCAGTAATGTCGGCAGGCAGTACAGTGATAGTTGAGCCAACACGATCTAAAGCTGGACCAAAACAGATCCTTGTTGGATGAGTTGTTACTCCTCTTTGCAGAGATTGATGGGTACCTGTTAGCTAGCAGATGTGTCTCCCTGTATTCCAGTCGAGGACTTTCCAACAGTTGTCGAGGTCGAGTGTAACGTGCAGTGTGCACAGAGTGTGGATGTGCAACCAAGGTCAAAAGTGTAAGGATGGTGCCCTCTGGTGGCAGCTTCTCATTCTTGCACTCCCTGGTCTCCCTGTTGATTATCTTGATTGTTTCTACCCTCGTGTTGTCCAGTTGTTTGTGATTGTCACCCTGTGTGTGTACGTGTATATAAGTCCGTGTCATTGTGTCACTCATCGGGGCTTTGTCTTGTGATGGTCTTGTGTGCAGCTTGTCCTCATCTGGTTTCCTGGTTTCCTTGAGTCCCTGCTTTTCCAGCAATTTCTTACGTGTTCTAGATTTTTAAGTAGCTGCCTCATCAGCATCTTTATTTTGTAATCATTAAAGCATTTTATTTATTTTTACTCCTCGTGTGTCCAAGTCCTGCCTGCACTGTGGGTTCATCGCCAACAACACGCCCAATCCTGACAGTATTCCCCGACCAACAAATTAACCCAGCTGGCAGAAGACCTGGACAAATTGGACCACCCAGTGGCTGAAAGAGATGGCTCCAGCTCAAGAGGAAGCGGCTGTCTGTCATCCGTATGAGCGGATTCCAAACTGAACCCATCCTGAGCCACAGCCCCGAGATAGAGTTCCTTCCGTCTCTGCTCATGGTGGAGTAGGAGGAGAGGAGGAAGTGCAGAGGCGGACGCATGGTTTTTGGACCGGCTTCTTCCCATGCTCTCCCTCAATTGTCTTCCTTGTGGTCCTCCTCCGATGACTCCGTGCCAGATGAGGAGTTCTGGTTTGGTTCTGTTCCTGGTCCACACTGTGCTGGTCCGTGCTGCCGCCAGAGGTGACAGTTGAAGAAAGTCAAGAATTCCGAGACCCAGCTTCTCCCTCCTTCAGTGTCTCCCCTTAAGCTGTCAGAAGAGCCATGGAGAATTTCAAAGGGGGGAGTAGCTGAGCCCCCGTCTGCCTGACTGTCAGATGTGCTCTGCGAAAAGACAGCGGAGATTTTCACAGCGGGGGGGAGTGCCCGAGCCCCCACACGTCTGCAAGTCTCAGACACTCTCACTACTGAAGAGCCAGGGAGGCTCTCCCAGGAGAGGAGGTCTCGGAGCCCCCGCTTGTCAGAGGAGCGAACAGGCTCAGGGCCTGCAGAGAGTTTTGTGTCTGGAGCTCCCATCTTTACAGATCTCCCTATGACCACAGGGGGCTCCAGTGAAGAGACACCTGATGACATTGCTGCTGTGTCACAGCAGCTCTAAAAAGTTTAAATGACAGCTTCTCTTAACACTAGAAGTCCCAGGAATTTCGACCTCCCCCCAGAAGTCCTGAAAAAGGGTCAAAAGACCCTTAGCACTAGAGTGACTAGATTTTCAAGATCCTGAGGACAAACCCCCTCCTTCTCCTCAACAATTTGCGGGCCATTAACTGCCATTTGTTTTAAATATGCACACAAGTAACTCAGACACACCCACCTCACCAGACTGCATTCCAATGTCCAATCCAGGGAGCGGGGGATTTAGAAGCCAGGTTCACTTGCGCAAAAAAGCGCAGCCTTAGTCAAAGTAGTGCTCCAAACCGGACAACTCTGATGGCTCCAATTAGCATCCTTTCATTTGTAAATGTGGCCATTGCCTTAGGAATCAGCAGGGGAGAGATAAGCTGAACTCACACAAATGTTCGTCTATTACTCCAAACAGATGCGAAATCAACTGGTTATATTTTGAACTTATATCTCTTGGTGGCACGTTGGTGCACATTTTGAACAAATTGAAGTCGATTTACCGTTTATTTTTCAATTGGTTTGGCTCATTTCTTGAAACCGAGATGACATTCTCAAAACACCATGTGAAACACAACTCAAGAGACTTTGCATTTTGAGGTTACTGACAATTTGTATGAAACACATATTTTGTTTTGAAGCATACATGAAGTGTTTTGGGATAGATGTATTATCCAGGTCATTTTGCCAAACGAACAAAAGTTTGCAAAACATACAATCTGTTTCAAGATATATGCAAAAGTTTTTCTAAAAGATTTTAGTAATGTTTTTCTTTCAGAAAAAAGAGAAGTGGGTTCAAAATGACAGTTTAGAAAAAATAACCAAATTAATTGTGAGAAGAAGGCACGCAAGGAGAAACTGCTTCAGCAACAACCTTCCACACCCAGCCCTGGCAAAAGGGCAAAGTGTCAGATCAAACATCGATGCACGAACAATTGTGCAACTATGAGATGCTCAAAACTAAGCTAAATACTATATATATCAAAACAAAATATGTGTTTCATACAAATTGTCAGTAACCTCAAAATGCAAAGTCTCTTGAGTTGTGTTTCACATGGTGTTTTGAGAATGTCATCTCGGTTTCAAGAAATGAACCAAACCAATTGAAAAATAAACGGTAAATCGACTTTAATTTGTTCAAAATGTGCAACAACGTGCCACCAATATATATATAAAAAATCTTCATATTATAAAATACAATAAACTGAATGTAACTAACTAAACTAAATGGCTAAACTCAATGGAAAACAGTTAGTTGGGAGTTAAGCGTGCCCCCTCCTGTGGTGCACCAGTAATGGCCTTATTTACAAAACAAAAGCGCCTGTTAACAGCTCATTATAGGATGTTAGCTAAAATCCTTCAGGTCACTCGACCCGTCTCTGGGTTCCAAAGGTAGAAATGTTAAATGACCCTTCTCTGGGACTTCTAGTGTTAAAACAGACTCTGATTACAGATACAAGACATTCTCAATCATAGAGAACCCACTAGAGTTGAGACCCGACCTGCTGCAGATCCCAGGCTTCACCCAAGTACTGTCCTTGCAAAAGACTGTCAAGGTAGGGTACCAGAACCCATCTGTCCCTCATATGTCTTGTGAACCTGCAGGAGGTCCCAGAACCTGTAAGAAGTCCCAGAACTCGCAGGAGGACCCAGAGTTTGTAGCCGAGGACCCAGAGCCTGCCTGATGATTATGTTATTATAGGCTGCAGTGGACAAGCCAAAGTGTCCATGACTGTTACAGAGCCCAAGACCTCAATGACTGCTGCAGAGCCCAAGGCTTCCATGACTGCTACAGCTCCCCAGGACCCCAGGTCACCTGCTGCAGCTCCCCAGGACCCCAAGTCACCTGCTGCAGCTCTCTAGGATGCCAGGTCGCCTGATGCAGCTCCTCAGGACCCCAGGTTGCCAGCTGCAGTTCCACAAGTCCCATGTTGCCAGATGTGACCCTTCAGGCCTCCACATCTGCTGTAGTTCCCCTGGGTATCACATTAGCTGCTGCCCTCCCAGTTTCCCCATCAGCTACAATCCTCCAGGGCACCACCACAGCTTTAACCCTCCAGACCTCCATGTGTACAGCAGCCTCCCAGGTCACCTGGCCAACAGAAAAACTGATGGTCCCTTCCCTTCTTCCCTGTACCAGCCGATCATGTTCTCTCAGGGCAAACATTGCCATTGGCCGCCCTCTTGAACTCGCTCTTGGTATTGGATGGTCTCTTGGCCACCCTCCTGAACCTGCTCCACGTGTTGGATGACCTCCCAGCCATCCCCCTGAGTCTTCTCCTCGTGTTGGATGGCCTTCCAACCGCCCCCGTGAACATGCCCTATGTGTTGGTCACCCTCCAGGCCGCCCCCCTGAACTGGCCCCTGGTACTGGACAGCCTCCCGGTCACCCTCTTGAGTCTGCTCCATGTGTTGGATGGCCTCCTGGCTGCTCACCTGAACTTTGTATTTATTCTTATGTTTAGTTTTTGTGTTTTAGTTTAGGTCCCAGGCTCTGTTCCTGTTGGTTTTTGGTTTCTTGTCCTTGTGTTTCCTCTTGCCTTCCATCCTTGCGGTTCCTCCCTCCGCCCACCCTAGTTTTTTTTTTTTTTTTGGGGGGGGGGGCTTTCTGGGGACATCATGGGGCGTCCGTGGTGGGAGGGTACTGTAAGGATGGTGCCCTCTGGTGATGGGTTCTGTTGGATTTCATATTTTTATACCTTTTTATATTTCCTGTTGTGTGCCCAAGCACAGACCGAGAGGGTTTGTTCTTTTAATGCTCCAAATATATGCATATATTTAACAAATGTAAATGTTTGTCTCTGAATATCTGTAACTCCTGTTTGTCAAATAAATCTTTTGAACTAAGGTGACCTTATTAAGGTGGTACTTCTGACAAACGGGGTACGCGTATTCAGACATGTTGGGCATTATACGCTGCGTGCGTGTGCGTGCGTGTGCGTGCGTGTCCTTTGCACGGCTTAGTTTAACATTTAAGTGTATTTCGTAGATAGTTACACGATCTAGAATCGTGCCGGAGGGTGGTCTGGGACCTGCCGGTAAAGCATCTCCCTTTTTCAGCGGCTGTGGCGAGCAGACCGTCCCTCTGACGAGAGAGACGGGAACCGGGTCGGGGACCCGTAGCTACGTAAGCGTCTGCGTTGTGGAGTGTTGACTGCCCACTAAAATTGACGCCATTAATAGTTTAGACCGAAGGGAGATGTCAAGTCTGGGACTTTAGGTAGATTTGCCAAATTTCATGTGGTCAGGGACCACATTAGTTGTAGGACGTTGTAATAACCTTTATTTGTGCCGTGGTTTCTATGTTGTGTAAAGGCTTCAAGGCCGGGGGGGGTTGAGGAAGACAAAACAAAACGGAAAAAAAGAAAAAAGAGGGGGAGTGAGTGAGTCTGTGTGTGGGGGCGAAGCGAAGGGTTAGTTTTTTCTCTTTTTTTCTGTGTGTCTGTTCGGATAGGTGGTGTGTGGAGCTTCCATATCCTGACCGAAAGGGGGCGCTGTTGTATAAGGCAAGGACAAGTCTGGACTCTGGGTTTTTTCATACCACAGACTTGTGAATTGTTTTGTCACAACGGGGCTAGCAGTGAATGACAATAAAAGATTTGAATGCCTGATTGTGTGAACGTTGTCATCAGGTGTGGAACTCATAAATGAGAAACATGTGACTCCTGTAGAAAGTCTACAGGATCAATACATGAGTTAAGAGCATATTGGTGAACAATCTAAAAGATATGGAACAATTTTGAATATGAAATAAGTATAAACGCGCACAAAATATGGGAATTATCTAAAAAAGAGGCAAGTAGCTAAAAACCAGCAGACCAATAGCTAAAACAAGCAGAAATAATCTTAAATCACCAGAAGTAAGTGGGTAGCGCTTGGTTTTCCTGAATTAGGCTGTAAAAGTTGGATTAATTTGAAAGAAAGGTGGAATTAGCTGATATTGGCATGAAACAGCTGAATAGTATCTGAAATGTAAGCAGAAATATCTGAATCTTCCGAACATTAGCTGAAAGGAGCACAATGTTCAGAAATTAGCAGAAATAAGTCAGTAAAAGTACAAAAACGTTGAAGTAAGCTGAATACAGCTTAAAAGAGGGAGGAAGACATACTCTGATGTAATACATTCCGCGTGAGAAGAAACGAGGTGATGGATGGACAGACTGTCAGACAGGGAGTTGTGGAAAACACCAAGTTAAGACCAAACGTGGGTGAGGTCAGGAATATCAGTAGTCCGATAGGCAAACAAACCACACTGTTTATTAAGGGTTCATTCACGGGAACAGTGGAGGAGACAGGAGGTGCTTGGAGGTGGTACATCATCAGGCAGGTTAGGAAGCAGCCTGACAGGTGGTCAGATGTTGGACCAGGTAAAACAAGGGTGAGCAGAGAGGAGGTCGTTGGCTGAACATTTTTAATGCTCTCATTTTAGGGGTGATCTTGGCAGGAGGAGATCTGAACGCCATTTTCAGTCAATGAACGTTGGGAGAGAAACGTAATACATCGTTTAAACTAGGAGAAATGTAATACATCGTTTAAAATGGAAAAAAAACCAGAAAGACATAGAGGCGGCGGACTTAGACAATATGAGGACGCAGTTGATTAAACCACAGCTGTCGGAGGCCAGACATAAACAGGGGGATAAGAGAGCAAGGTCAAAAAACATTTGTGTGTTCAATCAGTGTCAGAGGTAAAGGAGGAGGCAGTGACCTCTGGAACAGTTGATCTGCAGCAATAGTTTGAAACTCAAGGCCAGAGGGCCAGAGGGGGACATCCCGTGTACGAACGGTAATTAACCGAATTTATACGAGAGATGGAGTCAGAGGGAGTCAGCTGGAGGTATTGTTGGAACAGCTCGCTGTGTGGGAAGATGAAGATGGCAGATAGCCACTCACTAAGCGTGCGAGGGACAGAGTTAAATTGACAACAAACGTACTGCACAGACATGCAAAGGTAGAGAGCTGCTGACAGAGAGCTGCTGACATGATGCAGAGAAGGAAGGTAGATGTTTTAGGTGTCCAAGAGACCAAGTGGAAGAGCAGCAAGACTCGCAGCATTGGTGCTGGGTTCAAACTGTTTAATCAGGGTGTGGATAGAAAGAGAAATGGAGTAGGGGTGGTCCTGAAGGAAGTGAGGAGTAGGTGTGACAAAGGCCAAAGAGGAGGTATAGGGTGAATGCTGTTGGAGAGGACATGGAGGTAGTTGGAGTGAGGACATAGGGTACATAGGAAAGAGTGGAGTGAAGGAGGATGATTCGCTGTGGCGACTTCTGAAAAGGGAAAAGCCGAAAGAAGGAGAAATAAAACAGGTCAAATTAAGTTTAAGCATTTCTGGATGACACATTGTAAACAAATTAGCCAAAATTTCTTCTTGGAATTGACAATAAAATCAGGTTATAAATTCAACTAAAAAAACAACAAAATAAAAAAAATAAGTAATAAACAAAATCCTTGACACTTGTAAAATGAAGAAAAATGTATTCTGCTCAAAGAAACTCTTTTAACTAAACACAAATTGAAATGCTTGGGTCATATTAATCAGTCTTAACTAAACTCAAATTGAAATACTTGGGTTAAATTAATCAGTCTTAACTAAACTCAAATTGAAATGCTTGGGTTAAATTAATCAGTCTTAACTAAACTCAAATCAAAATACTTGGGTTAAATTAATCAGTCTACATGAGTTTATCAAATATTGAAAATGTTTAGAGTTTAGGAGCTGTTTCCTTCTAAGAGCTACCTGAACGAGGTTATTTATGTGAAAACAACAATTCTAGTGGGTAAATGAAATGACTTTAAACATCTTGAGATTTCACACAGGTCCTATGAGTGCATAAGGAGAACAGAGATGAGTACATGGTGCATTTAAGAAGTTGTGCTTTGTGAACAAAGGTGCATGTAGACGTTTTTGTGCAGTGCTAATGGTCTCTGTGATGTCTTGAAGTGTATAGTCTTAATTGAATTGAATTATAAGAATTTTGTTTAGGATTCAGTGAACAAGCATAGTTATGAGATGGAAGAATTTGCAGATTTGGTATATAACAAGCAGTGGTTACATATAATCATGCTGCCTAAACCTTTACAAAGTCTAAATGGATAATGTAGACCTGAGAGTGGTCCTCACTGTCAGGTGGTGAGTCAAAATACATATTCTAAAAGATTGAAGACATTATTTTGAATGGAATATTTTATGCAGTAGGCGTAAAGGATTGGATTGTGCAGTGTTTGATGAAAGTTTTCACTCTTATGTAATTGAGCGTTTAAAACATCTGTTGTGCAATCCAGGATACCAGAATGACTATGTTGAAAGTAAACGCTGTGGTCCCCGATTAGAACTTGCTAACACATGATTAATGTTGATAACAGATGATTAATGTTGAATCAGACTTTTAATAATTGGATTGTTTATTTTTCCTTCTCAGCAGCCTGAGAAGACAGAGTTGTGGATTGGGGAGGTGAGTCTGGTTAGGCCCCCACAGAACACATACAGGTAGTCTTCAGATACATACATCATCCATCTGAGTTTTGATCATGACCCTCTAGTGCCGGGTGCCAGATCGGATACCAGATGTGTTCAGGTGGACGCTGAAGTTGGGTCTGGGAAACTGACCAATGGGACGTTTCAAAGAAACTGTCAGTCGAGCACCACTGACACAACAACAAAGAAATTGTCAGCCAAGCAATATGACTTTTCACTATGGAAACAAAGCAAAGAGCTATCAGTCAAACAACAAACTGAAATAACTGACCAGAGGGGGTCCTGGATTTTGTCAACAGCAGGAACATCCAGTCAAGTCTCGCTGTATGCTGAGCTATGAACTGCTGCACAAAGCTGAACTGGTCTCCAGACCAAGGGAGACAAACTGAAGACAGAAAGGCTGAAAGAAAAGCTGGTGGTCCATCTGTCCAAGGTCACTAACATCAACTGCAGCCTGGCAGAGGTGGCAACCCCACATTTGGTCTGTGATAGTCATCCGAGCGCCTTGGTGTCGTGATCAAAACTGTAGTTGGCTTTGATAATAATCACTCACATAGGCTCATTTTAAGACAGGTGCCAAAACATGACACAGGAATACTACTGTGGGTGTGCAAGATGATTTGCCCTTTTCCAATTGCTCTGAGATGAAAATTGTTTTATTACCTCTAAACCTAATAGGACGATGAATAATGCTCCCCACCCCTGAGCAAAATATTGACTTTTTAACTTTTCGTTTATACAGGTCACGAAGTCTCATTCAAGAGAAACCTGTACCTGAGACCTTATTTGGATTGAGTTCACTAATGTTTTCTAAAGTAATAATAAATGATTGTCTTTGCCTTGAATGAGCTCGTTTGGTGGGTCTGGATTGATACAAGGGATGAAATTTATTTAATGGTTAACTCTTTGGAAAATTATATGAGAGCTTGGGTTATATTTGGATATTTTTTTGCAAAACCTGGATTGAATAACAGTAGGGGGAAGATTAAAACTACACCATATTTTATATTTCTGAAACTAATAGACTGGGTGTTAGTAAATTACAGCCAGTAAAACTTCAGATTTGAAACAGAAAACTGTTTCAAAAAGGGGGAAGGTGAAGGCTGCTCTTAGCAGGAAACAGTTCATACAATGATTAGATCATTACAAAATATACAAAAATAACTTCGTAGGGTGGTATATTTAAATGAACAGCAAAAAGCCAATAGTAAGTCTGAAGCGTTTAAAGGATCATTTAAGATAATCACATTGACATTTAAAAAGTGGAATAAATCAGAAGCCTACAAAACGACATTGCACTTGTAT
>NC_056510.1:46523356-46534563 GCF_014905685.2 Nematolebias whitei | reverse complement strand
AAAGTGGAATAAATCAGAAGCCTACAAAACGACATTGCACTTGTATACATCAGTTTAACAAAAGTATTTTTCTCTGTCTTTGTTGTAATGTGTACAGATTCCAGAAAAGGGGGACGCCCCTAGCATCAAAACACAGACTCCTGAAGTGGATTTGAACAAAGGTTAAGGAGAAATGTGGTGGTTCGGTATTTTTAAACACAACTGACTTCACTGACTGGACTGGACTCAATTAGATTAATTAGGCTTATAAAAGGTTTCATGAACAAAGTATTTTAACCACATGTTTTAGTGCTGAGGAACAGGCTCAGTGGTTATGAATTTTATGGATTTCTTTCTTGCTTCTCTCTCTCGCACAGACAGGTACCTGGAGGGAAGATTAAATTCCTCTTGTTTCCACAGTGTTGTATGTCAGTTGTTCAAAAAACTTTTAAGGTTATATTGTACTTTGATGTTGTCGGCGCATGCGTTTAATGAAGTTCCCTCCACAGGCTCCAGGAGGAAGGAGGCCAGCATAGGAAATTACTTATTGCAGGGTATTATTGTGTATTGTTGTTGTGTTATTATGTTTAACTTTGCTTTTTGTAGGTAGATCCGTTGACTGCAAAGGCTTGAAAGGGTGGAGGACGGAACTAGAGTACACAGGTATCCCTGGAGAAGTCCAGTATGTACCTCAGTTCAGTTTCAAATGTATAGATGAATGTAAGAATAGCATTATATTTCAGTTTTACAAGTACTGTTTTATTATAACCATTACAGTGGAAGAGTACACACTAGCAGTAGCAATAAGGACCATCAGGGTGTCCAATAATTAAGAAGCAGGTTGTACTCACTAGGAAGTAACCACAGTCAGTTTTTTGACCAGGCCCACAAATGGGTCATGGATCCCACAGATAAAATAATCAAAAGGCCATACAGGGTGTTTAACAATTTGCAAGCTTTGGTGTCCAGCTTTTCTCATCAGGACGGAGAATCTCTTACCGAGGAGACTGACTACGTACCACCACACCGGACTGGGTCCTGCTAAAAAGAGGGATAGGACCCCACCAGGTGGTGGAGAGAACATCACACGCCATCGGTCGCCAGAAGGAGAGTGACACCTGTTACGACCACAACCAGTGCACCACTGCAGAGGAGCTGGATCAATCGCTGGACCAGATTGAGGCTGATCTGCTGAAACATCAGGAGTACAGCTCCCCACTACACCTGGAGGAGGTGATAGGACCTTCGTGGGAGCTCACTCTTTGCCCCTTTGCCCTGGTAGAAAAAGGCAGTAGCAAACATTGGAGAAGAAGTCTCCGCTCTGCCTAAGTCGGTCAGTCAGGTGGAACGGGGAAGGAAGGAAGATTCCCAGCCCTGACCGTGAAGAACAGAAGACGCGTCAAACTGATTTTAGTTTTTTCCCAATGCACACACGTCATTTAGAATGTCTAATCAGACTGATAAAGGTTCTGAGGACTTTGCATGAAGACATCTCCACGGGCCGAATCCCGCCGAGCACCAAAAAGGACCCTTGTGGACGAACAAGGCCTCCCACCGCAAGCTCAAGAACCGAAGACCTGCTAGATAGTCCTGTTTACATTGAGTGTTTTGTCTTTTCCTGTTTAACATGAGTGTCTTGTCTTTTCTTTCAGTCATTCTGAGGAACAACCAGAGAAGGGTCGTGTATTCAATTGGAAACTCTTAAATATTCAAAATTTTACTCCATTAAGTTGGGCATTTAATCATTCTAAAATCCCACAAGGTATTTTAAAGGTGGTTTAACAGGAGGTCAATTTTGGTATTAGGATAGTTTTACTTATTCTAGTGTGTTGGGCATTTATCTTTTACTAGGAGTGTTGTAGTTTTTTGTATTTTTATAAAGGCTTATGCATTTGGTATTTTTACAGGTTTTGAAGGGTTTTAACCATGGGTCTGGTCCAGGACCCCTGGAAGGTTGCAGTAAGTTTGGGTGGGGTGGCAGTGTTACTCACTTCCATCTGTAAACATCCAAAAGGGTGTGATCTCCCATGAATATGGGAAGATCAAAAGAGGGATTGTTGGATTTCATATTTTTATACCTTTTTATATTTCCTATCAAGCATTCAAATGTCATGTTATACAAAGTGTGTGCGTGTCTTTCTTCAAGAGTTGAACTATATTTATAGAAAATGTTTACTAATTCTAACTATTTTACCTTTAAATATAATCTCACATTAGCTAAGGATAATTTTACAAGTTCACATTTGATATATTACAAGCAATCAAATCAAGCCAGGGAGCAGGTAAGATACTGACTACACAGGAGAGAGGAGTCTTCTTTCTGTTAACTGAGTAAATAGAGTACAGGTAGAATACCTAAAACCCTCAGGTCCTTATGTTAATAATTAACATTTAATCGTTTTAATCATTGTTTGACACAGGTTCAGTTTAGATGAGAGGACACAGGTTTAATCTTCACAGTAAATTACAAGAGAATTTTACCAGATGTTAGACTAAGCAAGATGGGGGCAGGGTGGCTTCAACTGAACTGAAACACAAGTATAATAAGAGTGATCAATTAAGAACACATAAACATGAGTTAGTTAATAATTACTGTAAGGATGGTACCATTTGCTGTTTCTGTTTGTGTCTGTTTCCTCGTCAGTTTAATTGGTGTCACCTTTGTCTCGTCACAGCTGTTGTAATCACGTCTTGTCTTGTCCTTGTATATAAGCCTCCTGTCCTGTGTTGTTCCTTTGTCGGGTCGTATTCGTTGGGTCTCTGTGTTCTCCTGCGTCTCCCCTGAGCTCTCCTGAGTCCTCCCTGAGGTTCCCTCTGAGTCCTCCGTTTGCATGTAAGTTTTGCTGCCACGTCAGCTATTATTTTGTTCTTTATTTACTATTAAAAATACTTATTTTTGTAATCTGCCGAGTTTGAGTCCTGTCTGCACATTGGGTTCGTTCCTGTCCACAAAATCCTGACATTAATAGTTATTAATTATTCATAGAAAGAAACAACTTTAACACAAATCGACCACAACATCCTCATTTCTAGACTGGAGTAGTGGGTGGGCATCAAAGGGTCAGCCCTTAAATGGTTTGGGTCCTACCTCTCTGACAGAACCTTCTGTGTCAATATCAAAGATTTTAGTTCGGCATCGACAGCGCTCCAGTGGGGGGTACCGCAGGGGTCCATCCTCAGTCCCCTTCTCTTTTCTTTATACCTGCTGCCACTAGGTGCTATCTTCTGCAAACACGACATACCCTTTCATTTCTACGCCGATGATTGCCAAATTTACTTCCCCCTGAGGCACAGAGGCACACGCTCTATTCAGCCTCTTCTTGACTGCCTGGCTGACATCCGGGACTGGATGGCTTTAAACTTCTTAAGCTTCAATGAGAAGAAGTCTGAAGTCATGCTGTTCCATCCCAGTGGCTCACTCATGAACCATGACATTGACCTTTCCTCTCTAGCCTCGCTAGAGAAACAAAAGGTGACTAATCTGGGGGTGATAATGGACCCGTCCTTAAAACTCAACAGTCACGTAAACATGATGGTCAAATCCTGTTTTTTTCAGCTGAGACGGCTGTCTAAGCTGAAGCCTATACTCTCCAAAAAGAACCTTGAGACAGTGATCCACGCCTTCATAACATCTAGGCTTGATTACTGCAATTCACTTCTGTTTGGAATCAGTCAGTCCTCCATTGCTCGTCTACAACTGGTCCAAAAATGCTGTAGCCCGATTTTTAACTGGTACAGGCTATAGAGAGCACATCACGCCAGTTTTGGCCTCCCTGCACTGGCTACCCATTCACCTTCGGATCCATTTCAAAATTCTCATGTATGTTTTTAAATCACTGAACAGTTCCACCCCATCCTATCTCACTGATCTTCTGCAGCCATATGTCCCACCGCGCTCTCTGAGGTCAGCAGACCAGATGCTTCTCTCAGTCCCAGAAACCCGTTGTAAGCTCAGAGGTGACAGGGCTTTCTCTGTCGCAGGTCCACGACTGTGGAATGAGTTGCCACTGAGTGTCCGGCAGGCTCCCACACTCTCAGTCTTTAAGTCTCGCTTGAAGACCCACTTCTATTCGCTTGCCTTTAACACGGTGTGATTTGTTTTGGTCCGGTCTGTTCTCTACTCTGTTGGCCATTTTAGTTAGCTTCTGCTGCTATTTGTATCTGTATTTCTATTTTATGTTTTCCTGTCTGCTGTGCATGTTT
This sequence comes from Nematolebias whitei, assembly GCF_014905685.2. Lineage (NCBI taxonomy): Eukaryota > Metazoa > Chordata > Actinopteri > Cyprinodontiformes > Rivulidae > Nematolebias > Nematolebias whitei. The sequence continues at coordinate 46,530,381 of NC_056510.1, read as the reverse complement.
GGTTCTTTTGTACGGCACTTTGGTTGGCCTTGTTGCTGTTTTAAGTGCAATATAAATAAATTGGTATGGTATGGTATGGTATGACACGTGCACTGGAGACTCTGGGTCTGCAAGACGTTGACCTGAAGTCAAGTGAAGTGTCACTGCAGTGGAAAGACAAGCTCCTTGATATCATTGTACAGTATGAGTCAATAACAAAGTCCATGCTCAATAATCCAGGTATACAATCCAACATTTTTCAGTTGGGTCATTTGGACAGTTTTATTTTTTGTGCTAGAACGTTTCACCTTTGATCCGGAAGGCTTCATCAGTCAAGGAAACCCACAACACAAAAATGGTTCTTCCCCCAACAGCTAACTTCATCAGTATGAGTCAATCTTCTTCTGACACAAGATGTACTGTGGAGAAGCTAAGGAGTTTGTTCATCACATAAATCTTGTAGACGACAAGCCGTTTTGGTTACCCTACAAGCTTGTACCACCGAGCCAGTACGTGAAACCGAGAACAACGCTGAATGAGATGGAGGAGAGAGTCATTATCCAGAAGTCAAAGTCAAAGTCAAATTTATTGTCAAAACTGTGAAATGTACAGGACATACACATGATTGAAATTACATTACTCTCAGACCCCTGGTACAACAGTAACCATGAAACATTAAAATATTTAATAAACATTAGCATACAAAGAAATAATAAAAGTACAAAAGTATGATACTGTCCTAAATTGTAATATACAAAATATTAAAAGTATGATACTGTCCTAAATTTTAGTATAGCAAGTCAAAAAACAACTATGCATCTGCAATCGTATGGAAACTGAATGGGGACCTCAGAGTTTGCACTCACTTCAGAGGGTTCAACGCGAGAACTGTGTAGGATGCTTACCCACTGCCACATCAAGCCAATGCTCTGGCCACACTTGGTGGGTAACATCTTCTTCTCCACGATGGACTTGATGTCAGGCTTTTACAATGTCCCCCTGCACCCTGATGACAAGAAATATACAGCGTTCTCATCTCCATTTGGACTTCATGAATACCATCGCATTCCTCAAGGCCTGTGCAACAGTCTGGCTACATTCATGAGGATGATGATGTCCATATTCGGTGATGAGAATTTCCCAAGTCTATATGATACCTTGATGATCTGATGGTTTTTGTGCCTACTGAGGAATCTGCACTCCGTTGCCTACAGATGGTTTTCTCCTGCCTTAAGGAACATAGTCTTAAACTTGTGGCCAAGAAGTGCTTCCTCCTTAGGCAGACTGCAAAGTTTCTTGGGCATGTCATCAGCTATGATAGTGTTCAAACAGACTCTGAGAAAGTAAGGGCTATAAATGATGTCCAAGTCACTGACATTATGGAGTCTGATGGGAAAACCCCTTGCCCTAGCAAAATCAGATAATATCTAGGCATGGTGATATGCTACCAGAATTTCATTGAGGTACGTTCGGCAAAAACAAAAAAGCTGTTTAAGCTCACAGCTGGACTGGATGTTCAAAACGATCACAAGAGGTGTTGTAAGCCTAAAAAAAAGAGGGTTCATGTGAGGCTGAACCTGCTGATTGAACGGACACGTGCCAGACCGCTTTTGAAACATTGAAAAATGACCTCATGACAAGTGTTACTCTAGCACACCCAGATTTTCAGACCCCATTCATTCTGGCAGTTGATACATCCTTCGATGGGATTGGAGCCATCCTGTCGCAACTGCCACCTGGTGGAAAAGTAGCCAGACCAGTCACCTTTGCAAGCAGAACACTGTAACGCTCCTAGCTGAACTACCCTGCTCACTGGCTTGAATTTTTTGCTTTGAAATGGGCAGTTTGTGACAAATTCAGCCATTGGTTGAAAGGCAGGCACTTTACCATATGGAGTGACAATAATCCATTGACATATATTTTGACCAAACTCAGACTTGATGCGTGTGAACAACAGTGGGTGGCGAAACTCACTGCATACGATTTTGACTTGAAATAAATCCCCGGTCCAAAGAAAATTGTTGCTGACGCCTTGAGCCGTGAACCGTTTGTCAAGTTGTGTATGTGTCATTGCCTTGTGAACAAGACGTATGCCTCGCTGTTGGACCAGATCAATGGTGTGAATGTCAGACTTGTACAGGATGTCTTCAGAGTGTCCAACAACTGTCAAGCTATTGTGGATGATGGTGGTGAGAACAAATGAGCCAGTTCGAGACACAGTCCCACCATACACAAGAGACTCAGTCTTAGAGGAGGAAGTGGCTGCTGTCTTCAATGCTCAGTCCAGTGGAGGTATATGTCATGTAATGTGAACCAGTTTTGATTCTAATCCCCTGCTGAATGAGAACCAGTTCACTGCACTTCAACAGAGCCAGCTTGTTAATAGGCAGGAGGTTGATGACACAATCAGCAGAGCCATGTACTTTGTACAGAGACATAGGAGACCTACCAAGTCTGAAAGGGCTGTTGAATCAAAGAGTGTGATTAAGCTGTTGAAGCACTGGACCAGACTCACCAAACAGAATGGCATGCTGTACAAGGCAAAAAAAGATCCTCACACGAACTAAAAGATGCTTCAGTTCATAGTGCCTGACTCAATGAAGCAGAAAGTTCTCCATGGTCTGCATGACGCAGTGAGTCACCAAGGCCAGCACCGTACTTTGTCTCTAGTGAGGCAAAGGTTCTTCTGGAGTGGCATGGGACATGATGTCATAAACTACGTTCAGTCCTGTCAGTGTTGCATAGTAGGGAAAACATCTGAGCCACACAGCCGTGCGCCTCTCAAGAATGTAGTCACTTCTGAGCCTATGGAGTTAGTCTGCATAGACATTTGGACTGCCGAGCAGGGGAACAAGTCTGTGGAAATTCTAGTTGTAACTTACCATTTCTCCAAGAGGGCACACACCTTCCCCTGCAAGAATCAGACTGTCAAGGAAGTTGCTCGTCGTCTCTGGAATAACTTATTTCTCATTTATAGGTTTCCTCGTCGAGTCCATTCAGACCAGGGGACTAACTTTGAGAGCAAACTAATTAAAAAGCTTCTAGAGATGGATGGAATACAGAAATCTCATACAACAACATATCATCCCATGGTGAATGGTATTGCAGAGTGATTCAACCAGACTCTGGGAGATATGATCAGGTCACTCCCCCCTCAGCCAAAAGCAAAGTGGCAACAAATGCTGCAGCTGCTCACGTTCTGCTATAACTGCACAGAGCATGAGATGACAGGGTTCACACCATTCTACCTCATGTTTGGAAGAATTCCTCGTCTACCCGTTGACGTCATATTTCAACATCCCCTCACCAATTATGCAGTTGTCAGTTACTCAGACTTTGTTCCCCACCTGAAGAAAGATCTGCATGAAGCTGTTCAAATTATGCATAAGAACAGTCTCAGGGAACAAACTCGCTATACTAGGCTGTACGACCGTAGAGTCAAGGGCTCACCTCTCGCCATTGGGGGCAGAGTACTGATCGCCAACAGAGGTGTATTAGGAAAACACAAGGTTGCAGACAAATGGGAGTCTACCCCTTATGAGGTCATGTCAGTCAAGCCCAAGATCAATGTCTACAGAGTCCAAGATGTCCCAACGGGTAGAGAAAGGGCCGTCCACAGGAACCTGCTGCTCTCTGTTAATTTCTTACACTGTGAGAATGATGAGGATCATGAATCTGTACACTCCGACATTGATGTTACTATGCATGGGAGTGCCATATACCCTGATGTACCTGATGTGATGGAGGACAGTGGTGTCGGCAAGGTCAAATGGCTGATGCAGAGCGGTGATGATGGGGTCCATTCAGAAGATGGCGACTCATCTGACCAGGGACCTGGTACCATATAGCCTGACCCTCTTATTTTTGTTACTTCCATTCCAGCCAGTCATCCAAGTCCTGTCCACAATGTTGTCCAATCAACAGTTGACGACATGGAGGACCCCCGACATTGCCCAGACATTTTACTCACAGATGTACTTGTGGCTTCTCCCAGCTCTGTCCACCCTGACATGTCCCCTACTGACGATATCCTCACGGGCTTATTTCTCCCTTTTGATGTTTCCCTAGATGTTGAAGCCCCTATGACAGTAGCTCCTGACTGACTGTTCAGACACTTCTGTTCATGGCTCCTTAACTCAGGTTGGTTCAGCACTGCCTGACAGTCGTGTTCTTAGGGCTCGTGGTTCTATCAGGCCACCCAGACGTCTTGTTTGTGAGATGAATGACCACAGAGTAGATAAGGCTTCTTTATACACCGTCTCAGTTAGCTCCTCGATTCAGTTCTTTTCAAGCGCACTTTCGGTTTACCTAACAGGGTTATGAGAGTGTTTACCATGGAAGTGCTTGAGTAGTACATTTGGAGTTACAAGAACAGTGATTACATTTTGGTGGTGTCAATAAGAGCCACTTTGTAGTGGAAACCAGACTGTTCTTTTGTTTTCACTTTGGGCCTGTGTAGAAAGTACCAAAGGTTTCTAGCCTAAGTTTATTGGAACCAGATGTTAAACGTCTTTCACTTTAAGCCTGTGTGGAAAGTACTGAAGTTTCCAGGCTAAGTTAATTGAAAGCAGATGCTTTCAATTAAGCACACACAAGCAGCATACACACGCATGAAGGCACACACTCACACACACACACACACGCATGCAGATATACCCAAGCATACACACACAAGCAAGCCGAGAAGAGAGAAAAGTAACAGATGGATAAACATTTCTTCCTGATGAAACTGTTAACATGAATTGTTGATTTACAAAGAATATTATGATCTGTTGTGATTTTAAAATGTGTTTTGTTGTATCATGATGTTGAATGTTTAAAGAAGAGGTGAACCATGTTCTCAGAACGTGTTTTTTCACAAATGTCATACGAGTGATCAGATATGCAAGAAAAGAGTGTTTCACAATAACGGACCTAAGGCAACTTCAAGCAAAATACAAATCCTAATAAGGCAAACAAAAGAGAAAAACAGCTCAAAGAGTTGAAACAGAAAAATCCGGACTGAACCAGACGGATTGGGTTGACACCCAGAATGAAAATGTATAAAAAATGATGTAATCATCTCCCATAGACATGCATAAGATCCAGAACCAACTCCAACCCAAAAGGTGGGATTAAACGGGTGGCATGATCTTTCGGAGGTGTTAACCAGCCCTCACTCTATAAATATGGATGGCTCTGTGAAACTGCGGCTGAAAAGACTACCAGGATGTGTGGAGTACAGGAAAAGTTCTTTGATGGTTCCAGCTGAGGAGGAAATTGGACAAGATCCAAAGAGAAAGCTCCTCTGTGAAGCAGCAGAGGAGTCGCTCTTCATTTCAGCCCGGATCATAATCCAGATCCCTTTTCTTCAGGTTTTGAACAGCTGGTGAATCTGAGGCGGCCTCATTCCAGAGCGGGTGAGATAATCTGCTCCTTACTGTGCCAGGTTTCTCAGGAATTCTACCAGAGAGTGATGGTAAGGAGATGTCTCCAAGATATTGTTCTTTGTCAATCTTTATTTCAAATTAGAGCAGTAGCCTATAGGATTGTGAGCAGAGAGACTGATTACATATTGGGTTCAATTGCTTGGGGGTTGCCGAAGGTTCTTGGAGGTGGTGAGGGATAATATATATATTTGATCAGGTTGTGAGTTGGGGAAGATTGTGGAGGTTTGTGGAGAGTTTAAGTGTGTCAGAATGACCCTAGGGGCTCCTAGGGCGTGGTCAGGCCTCCCTAGCTCTCTTTTGGATCCGAGAGCCACTTTGCTAAGCTGACTGCTAAACCCCTGGAGTCCAACTAAATCTCTGAGCTACTTATTAATCACCATGTATCATCTCTGTAATCAAATGTAATCACTATGTTGGATTGTGCTTACCGCTGTTCCCCCTACAAAATCAATGATTAAAGCAAAGCAAAATGTAAAACTCTGGATTCTTATTTCAACATCCCTTTGTTCATGAAAGTGGAAAACTTTGTTCAATGTTAACAACAAGAGGTTGGGAGGTTTTTAAAGGTTTCGTAGCTTTTGACTATAAAACATCCATAAATCTTATACCTAGATTCTAAACAAAACCAGATCGGATAACAATTGTAACGTTAAATCAGGAGATGAGCAACAGTTAATGTGTGCTTCCTCGTCTGCCAAACGTCCCTACTCCTGCTGCTAGATCGGGCGAGGCACGAGGTGAGATTTTGTGTGTGGTACATGGATAGGAGGTTGTTAACAATCTGGGTGAATCATCTCAGCACAGCCTTAGACTAAACTGTCCTAAAAAATAGCTACGGGTAATACCTGAGCCTTGGGAGTAGTTTCAGACCCCTTGGAGGGGAAGGCTGCAGTGAGGGCGTGGCACGCGTCATGTGTCTACCTCACTCGGGTAAGCGAAACAGTGGCGTAATGGGCACCTTTGAGTCTGTGTTTAGTTAGGAGTTTGATCACCTCTTTTCTTTACATACTCCTTTTTTGGGGGAGTTTTTGAACTGACATGTATACTTAGTTTTGTTCCTGATATTACAGTTTTTGGTTGCTCTTAATCTTACGTACACCCACTCGTTTTTGTTTTGCTTGGTCTGAGGACTTACTCTTTATATTTAGCAGAATTTCAGGGGGGTTGTATGTAACGGGTATAAGAAATACTTAGATTATGGTAATGAAATTTCTGCTAAAATATGTAATAGAGTTGTCCTGTAATGAGTGGGCTTTGGCATTTTCTACTGGTAGGCTATAAATATGACCGGAAACTGAAATTCTATCAAAGTCTTCCTAACACTCTACAATGGTAAGTCGTACAGTCCAGTTATCTTCTTTAAAAAAAAATAAAGCTCAAGCGACAGTATGTCTGATGTTATTTTTCTTATATATATTTGTGCCAGTAGAGGAGCTGACCACGCTATGTTTATGCTCTAAACCACACATTTACAGTAAAGTGCTACCTCATCCAACCCATCGGCCTCTTGACAGTGTTTATGACAGAATGGGTTACAAAACTGTTACATTGATGCTGTGACCTTGGACTTGAATCAAGCTTGCTGCTGTTACATATATATATATATATATATATATA